>NC_056739.1:1655783152-1656083152 GCF_019279795.1 Protopterus annectens | reverse complement strand
AATGGTTCTCATTGCTGTCAGAAGCAACAAGCTGCAGGCAGTTTGACAGGGACCCTGCAAGGTGTTAAGGAAGATCAGTGATGTTAACTACATGGTAGAACTGCTAGGCAGGAGGCAGGGGCACAAATTTTACCATGTTAACATGATGAAACCTTACCATGATAGAGAGGGCCTTGTGCTGAATATTTGCAGTGGATTGCAGGAGGAGTCTGAGGGAGATCTGGTGACTTATCTCCTCAGTGAGACTTAGACTGACACCTCTTAAAAAGGGTAGCAATGTCTCAGCAGCTATGCCATACCCAAGTTTGAGAAATCTGAGCAGTGTTACAGGAGTGTTGGGACCAATGACCTACAAAGCCATGTCTGACCCAGAGCTGCTAGATATGCTATACCTGAAGAAATCCCAATCCTTACATGCCACATGCTCCAGGGACCTAAACCTTATTACCACAATAAATAGAACATGCTGGAGGGACAGCTTCCTAACCCAGAGTCTTCCCATAATCTGGAACAAACTTCCCATTCACGTCAAACAGAGCACTTCATTGGTTCTCATTAAGAGAAATCTTGACATGTGGATGGGAAATAGAAAGTTCACCCCAAGGATCACTTCAGTGGCCTTGCTTGACAAGGCCACTGGGAACTAACTTTGGGTGGCATGATGTTAGGAAATCTTCTTGGGCTAGGCTTATATAGACTCTAGGATCATTAGCCTAGTACACACTTATGAACCTATGTCCACTGGGAAACCAGGGTGCACCCACCAGGAACAGCACCATGTGGATACATGTCCCAAAAGGCCTATTAAGCAGGCCCCTTATAGGGTGCCTGAGCGAGTCAAACAGGCTCTGAGGGGTGAGACACAGGAAATGTTGGAACTAGGTGTAATTCAGGAGTCCAGCATTCCCTTGTCCTCCCCAGTAGTGCGGGTACCCAAGAAGAATGGCAGCACCTGTTTCTGTGTGGACTACAGGAAAATATATAGTCATACAGAGTCAGATGCTTATCCCATGCCCAGGACAGATGAAGCCCTATAGCAGCTGGCTGGAACTAAGTATCTTACCACCATTGATCTTATCAAGGGCTACTGGCAGGTGCCCGTGACTCCCACTGCTAGAGAGAGGTCAGCTTTTATGACTACTTTTGGCTTGTATGAGTTCACCAAGATGCCCTTTGGGATGAAAAATGCCCCAGTGACTTTCCAGAGGCTGGTAGATCATACCCTAGCAGGAGCAGGAGACTTTGCCTTTGTTTACCTGGATGATATTGTCATCTACAGCCATTCCTGGCAAGAGCACCTTCAGCAGATGAGGGAATGTGCTACGCAGACTACAGAGGGCATGGTTGACCATTAACCCCAGCAAATGTCAGGTGGATATGGCAGAGGTAGCTTACCTGGGACATAGAGTGGGGAGTGGTAAAATCAGGCCAGAACCTGCCAAAGTGGAAGCCATTCAGGCTTGGCCTGCACCTGTTACCAAAAAGCAGGTGAGGGCATTTTTAGGGACAGCAGGGCACTGCAGAAAGTTTGTCCCCAATTATAGTACCATAGCTTCTCCCCTCAGAGACCTGACAAGGAAAAACAGGCCAGATAAGGCAGGCATTCCAGAAGCTTAAAGGAGCTTTATGAGGACCACCTGTGTTAGCCATTCCAGGTCACAGCAAAGAATTTGTCGTGCAGGTGGATGCTTCAAACCATGGGGTGGTGGCTATACGTAGCTAGATTTCTTCAGAGGGAGAAGAGCACCCAGTGGTTTATCTCAGTCGTAGGTTCCAACCCAGAGAGGAATGCTATGCAGCTGTAGAAAAGGAATGTCTAGCCATAGTGTGGGCACTGCAGAAACTTCAGCCTTATCTGTATCGAAGAAAATTCACTGTAGTTACAGACCACAATCCCTTAACATGGCTACATTGAGCCAGCCAGCATAATGCCAAGTTACTAAGGTGGAGCATAGGATTGCAAGCATATGATATGACAGTGCAGCACTGCAGTGGGGTTAGCAATGCCAATGCAGATGGACTCTACAGACAATGAATGGGGTACAGTATTCCCTGATAGGCTCAACTCTCTCGAGCAACGTTTCTCATGATTCACTTGAAAAACTAGCTTGAGTTTTCTTGGAAGGGAGAATTGTGAAGGCTGGCAGCCCAGCTATCTAGAATTGTGTAACTCATTCTATGTCATTTACGAATAGTAATATGATTTGTAAGCTTGTCCTACAAATGTAAGCAAACTGTATGTTATTTGCTGAGCTTCAAGAATGTAACCACATTATACCCTGCTGGAAAAGAATAGAGTTCACTTGCAAAATTCTAATAAAATAAGTTGACAAGTAAAGAGTTTTATGATTGTGTTTACCACAGCTAGAAGACAGAATGTCTGCAGCTAGAAATTCTTTCAATTGTCTGGAAACAGAAGTAATTATAAGTTTCAAAGGTAAACGTATGTAACTCTTTTACGACTTCCAGTTCCAGGCAAGCTTCAAAGAGATGAGTATTTTTAAACAGGGGTGTTATATTTTAAGTTCCTGTTTGCCTGAGAACTAAAGGCAGAGGTGACAAGAATGATGTTATCTGAGATAACCCCCAGAAATGTTTGATAGTAATTTAAGAACTATCTCAGAGAGTGAGTCTGTGCATTTTGCATTTGTCTTTGGACCTGCAAACATCCATTCAGCACTTGCATTTGCCTGAGTTTGTAAGTAAGACTTAGATCATAGTATCTCTCTTATAGATAGATAGGAATATAGCAAGATTAGTTTAGATGTTTTCTGTATTTATGTGAGACTGTCCTGCAATGTTGTTTTACAGTATTTCCTGTGATTCTGAACTCAGTTGTCACTATGTTGAGTTATTGAATATTGTCTTGTGCTTTTATTATTTATTATTAAATACATTTAAACCTTTTAATTGTGGCTGGTTTGTTTAGAGATATTTAAGCTCTTGGAGCACTTGCATATGTATTTGGTGACACTGCACAGACCACTCTTAAATAGCCTTAAAAGTCTTAGACACACTTTAAATTTGGATAATACTAACATTACACAGCAGAATTGGTCACCTTTTGGGAAGGGCCTTATAGTAGCTGATAAATGGTTTTGGTGGCAGCTGGTACTACCATATAGTCTGTGTAAAAGTGAGCATAGCTAGTGAACCTGTGCCAGCCTTCCCCATGAGTTTTTGTGTGTTTGTATATAAATCAGATGTCAAAGTGTGTGTGTGTGTGTGTGTGTGTGTGTGTGTGTGTGTGTGTGTGTGTGTGTGTGTGTGTGTGTGTGTGTGTGTCAGCTACTTGAGCAGGGACATGAAGCACTGGTTGGACATAGAGAGTGCTGGAGATTTTGGCATGACCACTCAGCTGACATCTTAACCCTATAGCTGTGCCACTGGGGAGTCTTACTGGGGATCTGGAAAAAGAGAGACAAACCAGTCCCATACTGGCTGTGATCTCTGTGTGCTCATAAGGGAAATTGTACTTTGCTGTATTTGTACTTGTCATCTCCCAATCTTCATGTCCCTCACTTGTGCTAGTGGTGGGGATTGAGCCTCCTTGATTACTGGGCCAGTGCAAGGGCATCACACTTGCAAAAAAATGTTTTTTGTAATCAATTTTCTAATTGAGCTAAAGCTTCAAAAATGTTCAAAGCTTCAATGAGCTAAATGATGGGAAGACAAAAAGGAAGTTGAGATCTCTCCTGTGGGCAAACATATATAATAATAATAATAATAATAATAATAATAATAATAATAATAATAATAATTTATTATTATTATTATTATTATACCCATAATTAGTACTCTTTTTCCCAAATCCCACTCTCATGAAGAAACAAAATTTAAAGCCCTCTCTTGATAATTGAACCACTGAAGTGACTTGGCATAGCAAACTATTAGGCGTGATACTGGATGATAATCTGACATTTCACCTGCATATACAAAACTGCATAAGAAAAACTTATGAGAAACTAAGGTTACTTTAAAGAGCCAAAAATTTTCTCACTGACACAATGGAAACTACAATTGCCACTACTTATTTCCTCCCAAATCTTCCTTATGGTATTCCCATCCTTACTAACCCTCTGGCTTCACAAAAATTAAAACTTAAAAAAATGCTATAACAAAGTTGCTAAATTTGCAGCACATATGGCTTTCAGAACCCACCACTGTATAGCACTGAAAAGCCTAAATTGGTTAGAACTGTCATATCAACTAACATATACACAACTTCTTACCACCTATAAAATTATCCAGCACCCATCTGTCTGTCCAGCACTAAAAATGTTCTACACAACTATGTTCACAGTCGGTCTTTGTGATCCACTGACCAAAAACTCTTGTCTCTTTACAAGCCTATCAAATCTATTGGGTATTGTCTGTACTTGCACATTGTTGCTAAGGCCTGGAACTACTTACCTATATTCATCAGGTCTATATCCTTCTTGCCATCTTTCAAAAATACTCTGAAAGACTTCTAGCTAAAGTCTGTCTCTGTTCTTGCTCAAATTCAGGATTAACAATATCCCTAAATGTGAACAAGTACCTTTTATTTTTTTATTTTATTTTACATTTGTTGACCGGGCTAGTCTAGCTGGATACATGTCCATTTTCTGTAGAAGCCAGGGGAGAAAAGCTCCACAAATGGAATCATAAAAAATTGTAAGAAAAAAAAGTAGTACAAAAACAATGCTGTAGAACAGCCAACAAAAATACATCAGGTGGAAAAATTGCTAATCAAAGGTATTGCTAACAAGAGAGAGAAAACATATGTATCACTGATATCACAAGAGAGAACATGTTAAGTGAAATACATAGGGGTACTAACATTGATAATTTTTTTTTTTTATCCCTGTAGAACAGCGGAAATAGTAAGAGTTAAAGTCAAAAGAACAGGTGTGAGACAGGAGGCAATAAAAGTTTCAGTCAGGGTTAGTACAAGGGCAGAGCCATTGGGAATTAAGGAAGGTTTTTAGATGCTTCTTGAAAAGTCCTTCCTTATACCACTCTATTCTCCCTTCCTTACCTATGTCCCTACTGCTATCAAATTTTCCCCGGACTTTCTCTGTAAATATACCATAAGCCTGTTTTTCCCTCACCTCATATTGCATTTCTATTTGTATTAGCCTAACTTACCTTTACTTTTTCTACAAACTGTCTAAAGCTCCTCTAAATATTAAATGATTGTCATAAACCTTATGTCAATGTTAACCAATAGTTTAGATTATGTGTAATTTGTTATGATTATTTAAACTGCTAGTGCTTTTGTTTTATCTTTGAAGATTGCAGAATTATTGTTCTTAAAATGTTTTGTAATAATTCAGAGGTTTTCTCCCTGGGTCTTCACAGAAAATAGGCTTCTACCCATTCAGACTTTTCTGCTAATCAAATGTCAGTAAATAAATACATTTGTTAACCAGGTAGATCAGTTCCCTTTTCAGGAACAACTCGAGAACATTGTCAGGTTAAGTGACTTTCTTAAGGTCACACAGTAGAGAAAAGAAGGGCTGAAGGAATCAAACTCTGTATATCAGGAAGTAAATTTTACAGCCTTAACCCTCTATACTAATTGACAGGCAGCTATACTGCCACTAAATTGAATTGTATGTTAGAGACATGTAAAACTGATAGCAACTGCTAGAACAGTTAACTTTTTGATGTGTAATAAATAGATGCTATATTATGTGTCCCCACATGGTTGTGTCATACATGCCATTGTGTGTGGCACAGTGAAAATTCATATTAGAATGTGATTTACAATGTCAATTATGTGCACCCATTTCTACTTTGCAGTGTTATATACAAGACTGTATACTGTGTGTTTTTGTTCCCTTCAAATGAAAACATCAGTTTAGTTAGTTATACCCTTATGAAGTTGCATACAGAAAATGTGTAGATAAAAGCATGTGTACTTCATATACAGTGGGCGTAAGAAAACACTTGTGTTAGATACAAAAATGAATGTTCCATCACATGTGCTTGCAGGTTCCTATTCCCCATAAAGATCCCCAGTCACTCTTAGCAACCCTGTGGGTGACTTCATTCACGTAGCCATGATCAGCAAACTGGGCATGCATGAAATTCCTTGTTACAGTGACACAGTGTTGGAATAGAACGCAACTAAGCAAATTATTGATATATGTATCCACCTCTGTCTAGCATTTCTAGTATTAGGATGAAATATTAACCTGCTCCGGAAGTATCCTTTCTCCAATGGCCATAGACATATGTCTGGTGACCCCTTATGATGACCTATACCTATCAGTTGTTCTAAAATGCACATGAACTGCGCTGGCCATGTGGCAACATGTTACCACCAACAGTACATAGCATAACTGCGATTGTCAGCATAGACATGTCCACATCACTGCAGGCTGACATACTGCTTTCCCTACATGAAGTCCAACTTCATCTCTTGGACATGCGTGTCCCCATGTGTAAGCACTATTATACATTCCATATTTATCAGAGCAGTGTTTTTGCGTCAGCTTCCATGCTTAGGATTTGCACAGTTGGTTAGTGTAGCTGGCAACTGTGAAATCATATTTTCTGACTCACTGCAGATGCCACAAGTCATGCACATACCACACTTAGTGTATACATTGCACATGATATTCTCTAAAAGTAAACTGTGTACTTCTGGCATCACCATTTTTCATTCCATCATTCAAATATGCCTGTAGGTGAAAGTGGTAGTCAGTGTCTATGAGTCACAGCCTGATTGGAAGAATCAATATTACAGGAAGAAAAGACACATATCTCCTTGTCATATGGGATACTGATAGGTCATGTGCCTCATATTGTCTGGCTGTTCTGCTGCTGCTGATGGAGTGCCTTATGCGTAATGCAAGTCTATATCTACCTGGGTTGCAGCAGTGGCTATTTGTGTGCTCTCACTGGACACTTCAGCATTAACTCGCAAATATGCTGTTGCAGTGTCCATCTCTGGAGCCAGGAGAACATAATATTACCTGCAGCAGATGAATGGATCCTGGTTCCAGAACACTGTAGTGCAATCTATACTGAAGCTATAGTGGCAGATGCCACAAGAGATATAATGCATTGTGGACTAATAACCTGTGATACTTCATCTGCCAATTTTATCTCCAGTGCATCTAAATAGAAGGGATGCATATACTGAAGTATGTTTCAGATCCATGACTTATGACTACCGCATACATCTATGTATATATACTTGCAGTGGTAAGGTTTAGTTTTCTTAGTTCTACTGTGAAGCAACAACTTTCTGAAAGCTGAAGTGCCAAACTAAAAATAAAAAAAATGTCTGAAATTCAAACGGGTGAAAAACTCTATTTTTTCTTGTTTTTCAATGCCTGGCTTTGGGGGGAGGGGCAAGCCTTCTACAACTCCTGAACTTATATATACCAACATCATGATTGCACCAGCTTGAAGAAGGGGAAAATCTCCCTAAAGTAGTGAATCATTGATGGCACATAATTAGACATTGTACTGGCAATGATTTCCTTTTAGGAAAAATTGTTCAACATTTTTAAGTTTGTCTTTTTTTCTCTGGGCTACTGATGAGGAATTTCACAATCAGCATGTGTAATGAAACTAGTTTTCTTCCATATAGATAACAGATCTCATTCCATGTGAGAGACTTAATGCTTTGATACTATATCATCCTTCAGGTACATGTAGATGTCATGCAGACATATAACATGACATGCATTTTGACCAAGAATGTGCCTTGATACTTTTGTTTGGAATTATTTAGCAGATAGCAGGCATCTTATTGATGTATGTTGTGAACAATCCATGAAGCTGATGGCTGGCTGAAAGTTTCTTATTCAGATGTCTTGGGTGTTATAGTAAGGGAGACTGATGAAACATGTTTATACACGTATGTATGATGTTCTGTGCTCAAGTACATGTTATAGAGCCATGTGCTCACTTGCACCTTTCCTGGATATTGTTTAATTGTACACCCTATATGGTACAATAGCACCTAAGGGTTCACATACTAGAAAGGAAATAAAACTCATGTTAGTTGTCACGTATATTTTACATTGTAGTGTTTTTTACTGATTCCAGTGGCACTCATATTTTTAGCCTACAAACCAGCGAACCCTTCATTCCACTGATTTATAACTCCAACTTGAGTAGGTATTCCACTGCAAATCTAAAATCAGGGCACCTGTAAGTTCCTGTAATGCTTAAAGTTTTTCACTGAACATCTGTGACTTACATGACCATTCAGTTATGTCCACAGTCATAACTGGATTTATATACTTCTGGATCCCAGAATCAATTTGCTATATTACCACCCCTACCTATATAACAAATGTAGCCTCTTTCTTTTTCCTGCTTTTATGATCTATGTACATCACATCTGCATCTATGTGAAACATAGCAGAGTACCACTGAATCTTTACCAGTGTGCATTCATTGTGTGACAGCTATACAATTATAGAAACTTGCTGTTATTGTGCAGCTCCTATGACATCAGTAGCAAGCCACATCAATTTTAAACATCAATTCGTCATATATGCATGCATCACTGTGCAGTTCTGACTGCAGGCAGCTTGAAAAAAATAGTATGTTGCCACAGCACTTACTGTCAAACAGTGTGACGTGACATTATCACAGCACATTTGTGCAGAAGTGTAATCGAAATTTAAAATGTCATCTAGCATTAAAGATCTCCCTAAATGATTACAAATCTTGTTATGATTTAGGGCCTGAATCACTTGCTCAGTGATGTAATATGCATGCTCATTATCATATTCACAGGTTTAGAGTAATACGTATCTTTCTTTCTCCCCATTGCCCCATTCATGTACACTATAGTCTCCAGTTCAGTTGTTATATATAGCCCACCATTTTTAGCAGGTTTAGATGGAGCATGACAGGTGCAGTTTTGCAGTGCCTTGTTTTCCTTTTGGTATTGTCAGGCCATCGGTATGGATATACATACATGTTGAATCCTTCAGTTTTGCAGCAAACTATGAGCTCCATTCCCTGAGATACATATTATAGGTATATGAGTTCATAAAGTTAACTCCTTTACTTGAAACAGCCTTATGCTTCTTACCATGCAGTATACCAAGAAATTTAGTTCCTATAATAAAAAGTTCTTAGTATATTAAATAGGGATTACATAGGTCAATCAAACTCATGATACATAGAAATAAACTTCTGTTGCAATGAGGATACAGGCAGTGTCAGTCTAGTATGCAAATAAAAAAAACTCCACTGGAATGCCCAAGTGCATTGGTATAGAGCAGAGGCACTGAATTTCCCTTAGAAAAGAACTGCACAATAAATGCTGGTTATCACACTTCTGCTTTGAGAAGGTATCCAAAAGAATCCAATAACACTGCAAGTTAGTTTGCTAACGTATTAGTAGAGGACTATTTGCAAGGATATACAGTGTTATAATATCAGAAATATTTTTCAGTGACCATACTGGAGTATGACAGCTTCATTGGGATGATTCAACACCTACTTAGCATTAACTTATCTGGGTTCACATGGCTCATCCAGAAACCAACCAGACCAGAATAAATGACAGAAAGGACCAGCATAGGCACCTGGACAAGATTCAAATGTCCTTCTCTGAAGCATTAGATTCAGTGGTACAACAGATTCTATGCAAGCAATAATGCTATCCAGGGTGTGTAAATAACACCAGCCCAGGGGTGTTCGAAAGGCCTCTACACCTCTTGAAGGCCATTATTTTGCACAATAACACACACCCTGGAGGGCATTATTGTTCTTAGAGAATGAGCTACTGTTGAGTTGTTTTATATTTGTTTTTTTTTTAATTGCTATATTATATAAGTTACTTTATATATGTATATATATATATATATATATATATATATATATACATATATATATATACACATACATACATATATCTATATATCTATCTATCTATATATATATATATATATATATATATATATATATATATATATATATATATATTTTTTTTTTTATATATATAAAATAGTTCCTCCACCAAATGTTTCAAAGTTGATGTAGTATATGTGACTGTTGTTGAAGGAATTATTTTACATCCAAAATATGTTTGGTAAGTATTTAAAGTCTACACAATCTCTCTGTATCTCTCTCTCTCTCACACACACACACACACACACACACACACACACACACACACACACACACACACACACACAAACACACACACACACACACACACACACACACACACACACACACACACACACACACACACATACACATTCAGAAGTACTTTTAGAAGCACACACATAATTACACATAGTTAATAATGCCAACGATTAGAAATGTCATACCTTTACACCTCTCGACTATCCAGATTTTTGCAGAATGTCCATAGTTCTTACCTCATTTTTTGGAGGGGGTGGCTGTTCCTCTTAAAATTTGTAGTTTGCTGGCAAATATTGGGGGCTGAAGTCACTAAATAATGATTTAAATTTGAATTGCACACTTTATCATAGCTCAAAAATAATCAGGGACAAATCTCAACCGAATCAGGGACAAATCCAAAAGTAATCAGGGACCGTCAGGTACACCTTGAAAATATTAGTACTATTAATCTGAGACTTTGACAGAATAAGAGATTGTGAAATATATTAGTTCCTATTTGTAAATTGTTTTTGCATGCTAACTTTTCTTTATTGTCTTTACATTTATCCTGTTGTTTTTGTTGTATTTGACTTCAAATGTTGTATGTTTTTTATATATTCTGTGGAGCTTTTCTCCCCGGGCCTCTACTGAAAATGGAAATATATCCAGCTAGACTAGCCCGGTCAACAAATGTAAAATAAATAAATAAATAAAATAAACATTATACATTTTCTGTTTATTGGCATTGTTTATTAAGTGTAATTCATCACCTTTTCTCCAAAAGTCACCAGTTTTGACAGGTATTAAAGGGAGGCAGAGCTACATTTTAAGTCAAAGTCAGGGGTGTCCCTGAAAATTAGGAACAGGTGAGAGGTATGCGTATCTTTCAGAAAATGCATGTTAACATAAATTCTGTTATCATAGCAACTTTCTAATTTCATAAGAGCAATATTTAAAATCTCTCCCTAGTTTTGAGCCTTTATTCCCCTCACCATTATATTAGGCTATATTCCGATTTCATGATCTAAGAGGTTGAGAGGTATGCATATGTTCTTAATTTTAAATGACTTACATTGCTGCTCCACTACTGGATTGAGCAGTCTCTCTTTCTTTTACACACACACACACACACACACACACACACACACACACACACACACACACACACACACACACACACACACACACACACACACACACACATACACATGCACACTTTTATATTTTTTTAATTATCCTTTTGCTTTGATTTTACACTTGCTAAACAACAAAAGCATTGCTTAGCAAGCATAAAATGATGGCTCGATTGATCTCACTCTCACTTCCATGCATGCATGGATGGATGCCTTCACATACACAGACATAGGCACACAAACTTTTTTTTTGTTTATTTTTTTGTTTTAGTCTTACACTCATTAAACAACAAAAGCACTATTTAGTGAGCGTAAATGATGTTGTTTTAGTGGGTGTTACCTGCACATTAACAACCTGCTGAAGAATATTTGCTCTCCAATAAAATTGGTGATGTACAGCTTGCCCGTTGTCTAAGTACACATATTTTACAAATGTGATACCAAGTTATGAGCAAGTCCAAAATCTTCCATATTTCCATCTCAGGAGTAGGAAATAATAATCCCATTATACTGGAGCAAATGTTATAAGTAACAAAATAGTCTGTGCTCCATATATTTCCCAGCTTGATGGCATTGTGATCTATTTTGTTAATGCATTTCTTAAAATGACGGATTCATTTGTTCAGGGTCAATATTCCTCCGAGCCATGAAATTCAATAACAGTCCATGGAGCCTTATCAGAAACTGACTATTTGCAAAAAAAGTACTAGAATTAAGTAAGAATGTATCTTATTTAATAGTTATGCTACAGAATTACACAAATGTTCATCCTGTAACACATTGGCACTTGGCAAGGAATGTCCTCTTACCTAAGTTAAATTATAGACTACTTATTTTTAAACAGCAATTAAGTGGTAATGCACAGCTCTCACAAAACTCTGAAAATAAATGTACCAGTTCGTACTTTTTGCTGAAAACCATACATTTTGGTGTGTACCACTGGAAAAGTTCCACTGATTACCAATGAACAGAAGGGGTACCATGCTATTCCACACCAGGATTTACAAATGATTGAACTTCAGTTCTACTTACCCATAAGCAGCAAACTGATAAATCCCAGCTCCCTTAGAAGCAGTGAAGGACACATGTAAAGTAAACTTTCCTTTGAACTCATAAGAGGGGAGATGACCTTTTTCAATATCAGTCTCACTAATTAGAATGATATATCAAGTGAAAAATGCAATCATAAAACTCAAAAAGACATTAAAGTAAAACTAAAAGAGTACCTGCTCACTGAGAAGAAACTACCATTATATGACAGGAAGTATAAATTTGGAAAATGACATAATTAAGCACCCTTCTAACTTTCCCTGCCACTTGCTAGCAATCATTCTTCCCAAGGACCTGATTGGTCCAGTTGTTCTATAGAGGGCAATAGCCAATCACAGCAGGTCATCTTCCAAGCAGCCATATGGATTTTTTCTAAGTGAACCCTGACACCCTGATCCCTTGTGGAAGCTGATGAGTTTGATTAACAATGCTGTCCTCATGGATATGCAGTCTACAATGTATGCCAACCTCTAACTACATCATGACTTGCTTGGCATGCATCTTGTTATCAAGCAAAACTGCAGCTGGCATACTCTCAGTAAAGAAATGCTCAGAAGCAGGCATTACAAGACAAGACCATCAACCAGAACAAAGAAAAAAACAAAAAGCCAGCCCACATCAACCACACTAAAAGTAAAGAAAAGTAAACTTTTATTACCTATAGTAGGTTAATTCAAATAAAAATTATACAAGCTTTCACTAAAGCTTCTTCAATTGTTATCGCTATCATGAATTTCAAATATTGCTTTACTCTACTTCTTAAATAAATACTTACAAGTTTCTTTCTTTCTTTCTTTCTTTCTTTCTTTCTTTCTTTCTTTATTTATTTAAGTATTTATTTATATTTGATTATCGAGAAGTCTGACTGGGTAGAAGCACATTTTCAGTGGAGGCCCTGGAAAAAAGCTCTATATTATTACAAAACATTTTAAAAACAATAATTTTGTGATCTTCAAAAATAAAACAAAAATATCTGCAGTTTAATTAAAACATATTAGACATAACCTTCCAAACTCACTTAATTACCCATCTAACCAAACTCCCCCTAGATCAATGCCACACATCTCTCTACCAACTACTTCCAAATCTGACCTACTAATTACTAATTTCAACCTTAGAAGCCTTATGAATAAAATTTCTGAATTCCATGCTGTCCTAGACACCTACTCTCCTGACATAGTGGTTATTACTGATACCTGGTTAAAAACCTCACATTAAAGACTCAGAAATTGCTTGTAACAGTTATAGCATTATTAGGCAAGATAGACTAAACGAAAGAGGTGGTGGAGTAGCAGTTATGTTTAAAATTTCCCTAAAAATAGACATATTAAACTGCACACCTCTGGACTTCCCAAATGCTGAACTCCTCATCACCTACCTGCAAATAAATCCTCATAAAACCATGATTATCATAGCTACTTATCTGCCCCCTGGCAACAATCTTCCAAACATAGAACTTCTCCTCTCATGGTCTGCCTATACTTTTAATCAAGAAACTATCATCTTAAGTGACTTTAATCCATACTGGCTCTGTTTCTCCTCAAACCACCCCACAAACTTTATCAACTTTTATAATTTCTCCCAAGTTGCAAACTGTCCCACTCGCACCAACAAACACTCCAAAAAAGAGTCACTACTCGACTGGATACTAACTAATAGGCCTAACCTGAGTGACCAGGTTGGCTGCCTACACATAGATCTTAGTGACCATGCCCCTACTTTTCTACTTAGAAAAAGAATAAAAACTCAGTCTCACAATCACTTCAAATATATCTGCAGTAAGAAGCATTTCTCCCCGGACGGCTTTAATCTATTACTAAAATGCTGTGATTGGTCACCATTACATAACCTAAACCTTGACCTCGCAGTAGAATTTTTTAACAACAAATTTCTAGAAACACTAAACAGAATAGCCTCCACCAAATCCAAACAACTACCATGGCATTCTTTTGACATTAAACAACTGATTAAACAAAGAGACAGAGATAGAGCCTTATACTTTTCTACCAAAAACAAATCTGACCTTACTACATATCAGCAACTAAGAAACTAAACTAAGAAAAATATCTTAAATGACAAAAAATACTACTTCCAAGCCTCCCAACAAAAGTTCCTTCATAACCCACAAAAATTCTGGCCATCAATCAACTTCCTACTCAACTGTGATAAAACATCCACCCCCACTCCTTCCACAACAAACACCTCCAAACCCTTAGCTTCGCAGTTTAACTCTAACTTTATCTATCTCCTGTTTACTTAATAACCACAAACAACTGCCTCTCACACTCCCTTCCTCTATGTCTGGTACTGCAGATGCCTTCTCCTTTAGACCTATTCAGACTTCTTACATTAAAAAGTTACTAAGCAAACTGAAACCCTGTTGCCCAGCAGCCAATTAACTACCAAACAAATTCCTAAAAATAGCAGCTCCATCCATTGCCTATCCTATCTCAAGACTAATCAGTCATTCCATCTCCGAACAATATATACCTCTCCTGTGGAAAGCCACTCACATAATCCACCTACACAAGGTTGGCCCTTCTAGAGACATCTCAAACTACCCCACCATAGCTATCCTCCCACCCAGAGCCAAAACCCTGAGAAATATATTCAGCTTCAACTCCTTAAACACCTTACCACAAACAACCTCTTATCCAATACCCAGCATAGTATTAGACACCAGTATAGCACAAACACAGAGTTGTTATCCATCACCAACACTATACATCACCTTATGAACATAGGACAACTAGTCTCTGCAATTTTCCTGGACATGTCAAAAGCTTTTGATACCATTTCTCACCAACTCCTACTCAACAAACTTGCGGCACTCAGTCTCAGTCCAGCATCCCTGACATAGTTTTATAGTTATTTATCAAAATGACAAAAGGGAGAACAACCTCTCCCCCCCACTACTAGTATCCAAAGGTGTACCCCAAGGTTCTATACTTGGCCCCCTGCTATTTATCATATTTACTAACCACCTTAATACAGCAACCCAATTTGCCTCAATCATACAATATGCAGATGATACATCTCTTATCTGCTCAGCCTCCTCCTCACAACAACTACAAGAAAACATGCAAAAACATTCCTGGAAATTGAAACTTTCCTATCAAACCACCAACTCATCCTCAACACAAATAAGACCAAATTAATATTTTTTACCAAAAGAACTACTAAATAGAGCTCCCTACCCCTCATTATTCATTCTGAAAATGGTACCAAAATTGATCCAACAAACCAGGCCAAGCTCCTAGGTATTACAATAGATGACCATCTTAATTTCAATACTCGTATTTCACTTACTATTAAAAAAGTCTACACAAAACTCGGAGCTCTCTATAGAGCCAAACCTTACCTAACATCCCAAGCCAGGCTAGCCACAGCTAGATTTCAGCTTCTCGCTACACTTCCCTATTGCTCAAACATCCCCACCAACTTACACAAGACTGATCTTCATAATCTAGAAACTTGCTATAACAAAATTGCTAAGTTTGCCACCAATCAGCCCCATAAAGCCCACCATTGTTCTGCTCTTCTTCAACTCAACTTGCAAGAACTCCTCAACCAGTTAACACTAAACCAACTTGCCCTCACCCATAAAATCATATACTACCAAATAGCTACCCTGCATTTTCTACCCTAGTCCAACTACATGTAAACAGCAGATCCCTTAGATCTTCCGATAGACCTCTGCTCAAAACAGCACAATTACATAACAACCACGGTGACTCCCTCTACTCATACAAAATAGCCAAGACTTGGAATACCCCACCCTTGAACTTACAACACTCTCTGCTGTTATTCCTTTGTTTGTTTGTGTCTTTTGGCTTTTCCTGGTTAGGGGTCACCACAGTGGAACGCTAATGACTGGCAGTAGATTTTTACGTGCTGGCTTGCCGGGCCTAACGCACAACCTTCAATGAAGGAATGCCCATTCATGCATGTCGACACACAGAAGACGCTCTAAATGAGAATCGAACGGGCAACGTCTAACTGTGAGGCGACAACGTTACCACAGCACCACCACCGCAGTTCTCTCCTTTACAATAAAAAAATTAAAGAATATCTAAAAACCAAGTGGCTCTGCCATTGTAATACCCCTGGTTAATTTCTCTCTCCTACTATGTCCTCAACAACACCCATCTATTTTCTTTATAGCTGGTCATTATCTATTTCTTTTGTGTTGTAGTTAATCACCACCCAACAGTTTTTTGATGATTTTACTTTCAGTACTTCTTATTTTTCTCTTTGTCTACTCACTCTTAAACTTTACATGTGCTTAAATATCTTCATTAGACATGCTCACTGTTTCTGTCTCAATTTTCTCACCCAGATAACAAGATTTTCGGTGGTATACATGTTTCAAATTTGTTACTATCATATTATTTCTAATTTTAATTGTTTCAAAATTTTTGTAATGTACTGCAATAATTTTTATGAACATATATGTAACTCTATATTTGTTACTTGTTATTTTGTTATTTGTTATCTGTTTTGTGAAGCTTTTCTCCCCAGGTCTCTGCTGAAAATCGGCTACTAGCCCAGTCAGACACTACCTGGTAAACAAATGTAAATAAATAAATTAATTAAATAAATAATATAAAAACATTAGTTAAGAATTGATACAAGGTATATGACAATCATTTAATATTTAGAGAATATTTAGGCAGTCTGTAGAGAACTTAAAGGTAACTTAGTGTAATACTAATAGGAACTTAAATATGAAGTGAGGGAAAAACAGGCTTATGGAATATTTAGAGAGAAAGTCAGAGAAGAGAATTCAGTAGCAGTAAGGAAGGAAATGAAGAAGGGAGAGTAAGGAGGTATAAGGAATGAAAAAGCACTTCTTCACATTTAGGGATAAAGGTTATCTTGGTTTTGAGCAACAACAGAGACAGGTTTTAGGTATGAAGAGTGTTTTTGAAAGATGGAAGGGTGGGTATAGACCTGATGGATACAAGTAAGGAGTTCCAGGCCTTAGCAACCTTGAATGAGTATAGACAATGCCCAGCAGACATGCTAGGTTTATAGACAGACAAGATTTTTTGGTCACTGGATCACAATGACGAACTGGGAACATTGTTGTATTGAATATTTTTTAGTGCTGGTGCTGGACAGACAGATGGATGCTGGATATTTTTATAGGTGGTAAGAAGTTGTGTATATGTTAGTTGATGAGGCAGTTCTAACCAATTTAGGTATTTTAGTGCTGCTATACAATGGTGGGTTCTGAAAGGGGTACGTGCTGCAAATTTAGCAACTTTGTAATAGCATTGTTCAGGTTTCAATTTTTGTAAATCCTGGAGGTTATTAAGGATGGGAGTGCAATAAAGCTAAGTGTGGAGGAGATAAGTAGTGGTGCATGCAGTTTTAGTTGTGTCAGTGAGAAAGGTTTTGGGTCTGTAAGGCATCTTTAGTTTTTGATGAGTTTTTCTTATGCAATTTTGCATATGCAGGTAGAATGTAAGATTATCAACTAACTATCGCAACTAATAGTTTACTATGAGAAGTTACTTCAATGGTTGTATTATCAAAAGAGAGGACTTTAATGTTAAGTTTTTTCGTGAAAGAGGATTTTAGGGAAAAAGTGAAGTAGTTTGGTCTTTTTTGGGTTGAGCATGAGTTGTTAGTAACAAAGCCATGTTTCAGTGGCTGCTAAAGCTTTCTGAGTAATTTTTTGGAGGTATACAACATTGCCAGGAAGACGTGGGAGATAGAAAAGACTGACCGGGCTAGAAAGGACTACTGGTTGGCTAACAAAGAATCTAAGAAAGAAATTGCAATAGCAAGAAGAGGACATCAGAGGCACTGTACCAACTTTTGGAAAGTGACTCAGTAAGGGGCACAAAGAAACTATATCAGGTTGCAAGGCAAAGATAGAAAGATAAAGAAGATAGTCAGACATCCTTCATAAGGGATGCCAGCAACAACCTGCTTACTAGTCCACAGGACATCAAAGGCAGATGGAAGGAGTATTTCCAGCAGCTTCTGAATGAAGAAAACCCCACAGAAGCTGTACTGCCCCAGAAACAGCCTACGATGAGAGAAGAAGAGGAGCCCACCCTAGAAGAAGTAAGAACAGCACTAAGGAAGATGAAGTCAGGGAAAGCAGGAGTCTTAGATGAGGTTACAGCAGATATGATAAAAATGCTAGGTGAGATAGGGGAGAAATGGCTCCTGAGGGTACTAATAGCAGTGTGGAGAGAAAGGCGTATCCCAGATGACTGGAGAATAAGCATACTTGTGCCAGTGTACAAGAATAAAGGGGACATCCACAACTGTGGGCAGTACAGAGGTGTCAAACTCCTATCACAATGCATGAAAGTTCTGGAGAGGGTAATTGATAAACGGATACGCAGAGTAGTAGAATGTAAGATGGGAGATGAGCAATTTGGATTCAGATCAGGATGTAGCACAAGTGACCCAATGTTTGCATTGAGACAGATACTTGAGAAGAAGCTAGAGATGAAGAGAGAGTCCAACTGGGCATTCCTAGACTTGGAGAAAGCATATGACAAGGTCCAAAAAAAGCTGATCTGGGCAGGGCTGTGGTGGTTTGAAGTTCCAGAAACATTGGTAGAATTACTGCAGGCTATGTACAAGGACCCAATGACTCAAGTGTGAACAATGTTCGGCCTCACAGAGGGGATCCCAGTGGGAGTGGATGCAGATAAGGGTTCAGCTCTGAGCCTACAGCTGTTCATACTGGTGATGGACTACATTAGCAAACAGGTTGGAGGGGAGGGATCAGCAAATCTGCTGTATGCAGATGATGAGGCAGTGCAAGCAGACTCTGAGCTACAACTTCAGCAAAGGATAGGAGAATGGAATGCAAATCTGAAGGCACATGGGATGAAACTAAGTACAGATAAGACAGTAGTAATGGGAGCAAATTGGGAAATCAGAAGAAGCTGAGAATGGAGAATAGAAGGGAAGATGCTGGAACAGGTAAACAGCTTCAAGTATTTGGGAGGTGTAGTTGAGGAGAAGGGCAGTCTGAATGAAGAGGTCAAAGCTAGAATCAGAGGGGCTGCAGCCAACTGGCATAGAGTATCAGGTATAGTGTATGACAGAAGAATGCCAAAGAATCTGAAAAGTAAGGTGTACAAGACAGTGGTGCGACCAATACTACAGTATGGTACAGAAACCTGGGCAGTATTGGCAGAACAATTGAAGAAGCTAGAGGTGATGGAAATGAAGTGCCTGAGAAAGGTCATAGGATGCACACTGTGGGACAGGCGAAGAAATGAGGACCTAAGAGCAGAACCCAAAGTAGCTCCAATTGCAGAAAAGATCAAAGAGAACAGAGTGCAATGGTTTTGGCACATGTGCAGAAAAGCAGAAGACAATCTGGTGAGGAAGATTTGGGACAGACAGGAAGAAGGTAAGAGGAAACGAGGACATCCAGCAAAGTGGTGGATGGATTGTGTGAAAGAAGATCTGCGACAGTCAGGTGTGAGTGTTGAAGAAAGCAGGAGTGTGGCATTGAATTGAGAGAGTTGGCGACAGTTAACATGATACCCCAACCCCATGTTGAAAAAAAAAACTGGGAAAAAAGGGGGCTGATGATGGTGATAATACAACATTGTCAGATGTGCAAATGAGAGTGGAATCATCTGCATATTGTATTTGGGTGGCCTGTTGTGTGAAAGTATAGAGAGTGTTTTTGAAAATGTTAAAGAGGAGGAGACCAAGGATAGAGCCTTGTGGTACACCGGTGGTGACTGGGATTTAAGGAAAGAGTGTAGAGTTCCATTTTACTGACTGATACTATTGGATGGGTAGCTTTTGAACCATAGAAGGGTGGGCTGAGAGAAACCTAGTGATGACATTTGAAGAAGTTTGCTGTGACAAACTGTGTTGCAGGCTTTAGACAAGTCTAGAAATAAGAAAGGGACTAGTTTGCCATTATCTCTAGTTTTATTAACAGTATCTATATAGGTTAGAAGGGCAGTGCTAATACTATAGGAAGGATGAAAGCCATGTGATGTAGGGGATGGGAGTTTTTCCTGCAGGAGATAGTCTAGCAATTGTTTTTGAATACATTTTTCAAGCATTTTGGTGAGGGGAGATAAGATTGTTATAGGTATAAAGTTATTCATGACTGTTGAATTTTCTCCTTTGTGCAGAGGGTAATGTGTGACTTTTTCCAGAGAGTGGTTCTGTCAGCAACCCCTGCCAAATATAATTGGTCTGATCTGGGGCTTTTGTTCAAACATCTCTCTGACACTTACTACTCCAATGGATCATATAAAGAAGGACTTAATAAAATACTGGTCACAATATTACCAAATATTATATTGTCATGTGCTAATATGTCTGCTTTGTTTTGTACAATGTACCCTAGTATGTTTTGCAACTTCCAATGTCTCCCATTATACCTTGTCAATCTTTATAATATTTGTTGTATTTGTCTGTAAAAGTTGCTTAGGACAGTAAGGTACCTGTACATATTTATAAACTGTTATATATCTTTACTGAGCTTTTCTGACCGGGCTGCCCCTGAAAAGAGGCTTGCTGCACCTGCAGCAGCTGGAAAACCCTCAGAGGTTTCTCGCCAAGAAAACTCAGGGCCATCAACACATGACCTACATGGGCAGACTGAAAGCCCTGTCACTGTACTTTGTATCTTATTTGCTGCTGAAAGGCCACTTCTGCCTGGCCTACAGAGCAGCTTGGACCCTGCTCTAATGGAAATACAGCACATTTGCAAGTCACATGGGACACAATTCAGTCTCTCTATGGATCTTAACCTAGCCTGCAACATTAACAGGACATGCTGAAGAGACAGATATATCTCCCAGAGATTGCTACCCCTCTGGAACAAATTCTCAATTCACATAAAACAGAGCGCCTCAATGACCTTCTTTAAGCATAAACTAGACAACTAGATGGGAGACCATAAATTTATCCTGGGGGTGTTACCTATTTTCCTTCATATGGCTAGTTGGTGATGACAATAGTCTTGCACTGCAAATATAGACCATACAACTTGGTCAATAATGGAACAAGGCTATAAAGGGCCTAGGGTCAATAGTGCCTAGTAACTTGTTATGAACCTACAGACTATCTCTGTATACAGATGTAAAATACAATCAATAAAAATAAAATAAACATCTTCATTTTTGGTAATCCACATAAGCACTTTTGCTGCAAGCACACTAAATTAAAATCCCACAGTTCAGTAAAAATGTACTTTTGAAACTTAATTTCATCATGACAATATTAAATTATCACTCAAGACACAGGCATACATACATTATCAGAAAAGAAAACAAACCATACTGATATGTCATATTTATGCATTCCACATTACACAGGTTGTCTTTTTAACAATTATCCACTACAACATTACATATACTGCCTTCCCTTAAACCTCACTCCTTCTGAACATTCTGCATATATTGTTGCCATAAATTCCATTTATATCTATGTAATTTGCTAATCATTATAATGTTAACTCTGTTAAATGAGGCTGTTCCCTTGATGCCTGTTTTAAGGTACAGAGCTTTAAAAGATGAATTATATTTTAAATGTTTAATTGTTTAGTGGAATATGTATGAATTTTGTGGTTTGACAGTGCATGATATTGTACTTGAGAATGCCATTTTGGTTGAAACCTGTTAGATTTTATTTTAATTAAGCTGCTGTGTGCAGCAATTTTTTAAAACTTACTGCAGTGTGGTTGACATGAGCTTGCTTTTTCTTTTTTCATACTCTCATTATTTTCATGTTTCAGTGACTGCCAGTGCAACAGTGCCTCTGGCTGCCATCTTTCCACAGGATATATGAAGCTGCATGAGCCTGTCATTCACATCACCCCTTATTATGCCTTATTATGTCTTCCAGTGTCTGAGTTCGTAGTAGATGCTGTTCCATTTGGGTCACAGTCAAAGCCTCATTCATCTGTGCTATGGAGCCAACAATCTCCACTTAACACTTAATGAGATATGGGGCTGGAATCAAAAAGGGCTGTCACCCGCTGTAAGCCCTAACACAGGCTGCTACTGCTGGTGGCAGTTATTTCTGATTCAGAGGCAGAGCCACCACAGTGATCCTATATAGTCTGTAGGATTATCTCAGTGAACGACTGTCTCCTTGGCCAAGTTACATGTTAATGAGACATTCCAGGTGAGTAGCCTATGTTATTTAGTCATGTGCTACCTCTCTCTTTCTTTCAATCAGAAATACCTGCAGTAAGGTATTTACACAGCCGAGTGACTCAGAGAATCACATGACTGCATAAGTTGGATCAGACAACCGAGTTTATTAACTTAGCCAAACATTTATGGTTATACATTACTTTCAGTGGGTGAGATTGCATTAGAAGTAATTTTCAGGGAGTTTAGCAAACAAGCCATGGTGGAAGGTGTCTTGTCTGCATGTGTGTATGTGTGTGGCTGCATGTATACATACCTCTTAACCTTTTAGATCATGAAATTTGGGTAAAGCCAAAAATAATGGCGGTGCAAAGGCCCAAAAATAGAGACTAATATTAAACATTGTTCTTATAAACTTAAAAATATGCAGGAATGAAAGATTTTTGCCTTATCATGCATTTTCTGCAGGATATGAACCCTGACGCTCAATAACTGTTAGTGACATCAATCCTCACTAATTTAACAGAAATTCACAAATTTTATGAAAAACATAACAAAAATATAAGGCAAAACTATAGATATTATGTGAAAATCTGGACAGCTGAGAGGTATGCATGTAGAAGTGTATGCAGCGGGATGACAAGTCACATTTGAGAGTGAATGTATTTGTATTGGTGAGGGTATCAAACCTCTGAACTCCCCTAGACTAATTATCAAATCTTGCAATACTGGGGGCACTAAACACCAGGGATTCTCTTTAATTATTACTCTAATCCATTTTAAAAAGTTAATAGAACAACTGTTTGCAGAATGAAAGATGTTTGGGTGGGAAGAACGACATTAGACACCAGAGTCACTCTTACTATTACTCTAATCTCTGTTTAAAGGCTAATAGAACATCAGATGTGCAACATGAAAGACATACAGGGAAATCACTAGACACCAGTAATTTGAAATAGTACCCTAAGTCACTTAAAAAGTTAATAGAACAACAAGGTTTACAACAAGAAACTCATAAGATATATGGTAGGGTAACACAAGACCCCAGGGGAACTCACATACTCACAATTCACATAAAAAAATTAATAATGGGGGTAACGTTTTACACCCCATACCTTTAGCAGAAAAAGCAGCTCATCAACTTGGCAGAGCTTTAGTCCTCTGCACTAACATTACACACCAGGGAGACCCTTTATATTTTACCATAATTCAAGAACCAAAGAAACCAATTGTGAAAAGCGTCCTGACACACAATAAACTAACAGGTGTGGATATATCAATGTTCAACATATTAAATTCAGTTCTTGGCTTGTTATATGCTTACACTGTTCTTCTAGGTTAAAAAAATCAATGGGAAAAAAAACATCAACTCCTATACCTGTGTCACAGGAAGCACTTAAGTCCTCTGAGCTAAAAAGCAGCTATTGTATCAGGACGTACTTTCTGAAGAATAAGAAATATGAAACTCAAATGTCTGGTATTATTAACTGTCTGGAATGGTCCATCAGTTACAAGGGACAAGGCAGATATAAGGAAATACCAGGGATGTTCTATAAAATCAGTGGGAGTTGAAAGGGATGGGAGTGCGTCCTTTTTTTTTGTTCTGATCGGGAGCTACCACACCTCTAAATGGCTGTGTTCCAGACTTTCAAACAAAGATAGGAGGAAAACAGAAAGATACCAGGGCAATTTTTTAAATATTACTCTGAGACACTTAAAACAGGTGGCCATGGTTGTGCAGCGGTTAGCGTTATTGCCTCACAGCAAGAGGTTCTCCGGTTCAATCCTCAGCTGGGGTGCCTTCTGTGCGGGGTCTGCATGTCTTCCCTGTGGTCGTGTGGGTTTTCTTCAGGTGATCTGGTTTCCTCCCACATCCCAAAGATATGCTGTAGGTGGATTGGACACTCTAAATTGGCCCTAGGCGTGAGTGTGTGTGTGCCTTCTGTGGAAGGTTGGGTGCTGGGCTGGCAACTCAACACCGTAAAACTCCACTGCCATGAGTGGACAGGTGATCAACTGTGGCAACCCCCAACAGGGACAAGCTGAAAGAAGAAGAAGACTCTGAGACACTTAAAAGTTAATAGAGCAACAAGTCCAGCATACAAATACACTCTCTAAACAATAATAAAAATGAAACTTTGACTGTCATTACTGACTGACTGTAATCATCTTTGATTAATGAGGGTTAGGGGGAAAAATAATAGGATATGCCAGGGATGTTCTGTAAACTAAGGCATAGTACGGTATTTTGTGTGTGTGTGTGTGTGTGTGTGTGTGTGTGTGTGTGTGTGTGTGTGTGTGTGTAAAACACACATGATTCCAAGTCTGTGTGTGTGTGTGTGTGTGTGTGTGTGTGTGTGTGTGTGTGTGTGTGTGTGTGTAAAACACACATGATTCCAAGACTTGCAAACTAGCTGACAATGAGGTATTTCCTCATTTAAGTTAACATGTCTGTAAATCACATTTTCTGTGATTGTGAAAACAGTCTCTTTTGGCTACAGCTCTTAGAACCTGCACTGAAATTCTTTATGAATCTCAGGGTTATTGCTTTACATAACAATCGTAAAAGCTGGAAAGTATACCTGTGTGTTAAAATACATATCATTCTTGTGACATATTTTAGGAAAAAATGTTAAAATTAACTTTCTGTTAGGAAAATAAGGATATTTATGGAAAAACTCAGATGTTTAACAGTAAAACTCGTGATATCAGTAATTGTGACCAAACTGCTATAATGTCATTTACAGAAATTCAAGATAGAAATATTGAGTTATCAAAAATCTAAAACTGTCTCACATTTTGGTTGAAATAAGTCAGAATTTTGAAAACAGTTGCAATTGCATAGTGGTAGTCACACATGGAACTCTTTATAAACATTTTGCTAGAGGAAATTTGCAATGCTTCAAAAAGAGGCCTCTATCCTGTTATTCTATTGTATTTAAAGCATCTTAAATTTACAAGACTACAATACATTATGATGAGAAAGCTGAAAAATGAGTTGGGATAAATGGTGGACAAGATCACAGGATCATAAGAACTACAAAGAAGTAAGTCCATGAGTGCATGGGTTCATAGCAACTTAATGGGCTATTGATCTGCAAAACATTTAAGAAGCCTAGCCTTACACTTCCATGGTGGCTTCTGGCCCTCTTATTTGCATACAAATAAATCAGATATATACTAAACAAGGATATGTTGGAACATTTACATTTTTCTATTATCCACGAGGGACATGAGTGCTAATCCAGAGGCGAATTGCAGTTATCTATCCATGCATCCAACCTACATTTGACAAGAGTGAGAGAAGTACTTTGCTTCATGTGGAGTGGAAGAAGCTTCCTTAGAAGTGGTATTCTCAGTATTACAAGTCTATCCCTCTAACATGTTCTATTTTCTGTTTTTGTAAATAAGATGGAAATTTTTTGAGACAATGATTATGATACCATTGGACTTGTGAATGTGTAATATATCTGACATAATAAGGTATGTTTAAGATCTATACACAAGACACAGGATGTCACTCAGTAGCCTGTATGATACTGAGAAGAGGGACAAGACTTTGAAATGGTCAGCATAGTACATTGCCAAATACCAACTGCAAGATATACCCACCCATGTTCATGAGGGAAACATACCAGGCCAAGAATAAACTTGCAAGTACCCATTCAATCAAGGTGAGTCACAAAAGATGGAAAGGGAGTTACTCTGCTTAGTATTAAGGCATAATTTGCTCCAGACAGGGGACGACTATTGAATAATAAATCTATCCCCAACATGTTTTGTTTGTATGATGATGGAGGCTCAAATCATTAGCTTGCATGTTTGTGTAGAAATGCATCCTGTGAAACAACAGATTCATTAGGATGGGGTCTTTGATGACATTGAATGCCATGCGTAGATCTCTATGCGAGTCTACAATAGACAGAGTATAAGTATAGGGCTTTGAGTCTGTCTTGAATGTTAAAGGTTTTTAGACCAGCGACCTTTTTGGTCAGGAATCTTTGGCATCTTTCTAGTTGCATGATATGTCTGACTAGGTACACATTGAAAGTGGTGCTGTATTCAGTGAGCAGAATACAGAGGGACAATAACATCATCTGTCTGAGATGAGTTACCATTTAAAATCAATTGGGCTAGACAGAAGGATTTCCTAACTACTGTTGCAAGACAGCAGTAAAAAGTGAGGGATCTGTCAACCCAGGCAAGATCCCAGACTACTGTGTCTATATGGAGTGAGTACTGGCAATGCTGTAAGTTGTGAATGAGTTTTGTTTTTCCCATAAGGTGACAATGCCGCATTCTTTGCATTTGCTTTCATAGTTTCATAGATAAGTACGAGACTACTGATCCATGATAATCTTTAGAAGCCAAGCCAAACCAAACCATATAGTCCCATGAAAGTTTTATCCTTGCATTTTAAGTTCAAGTAATAAAGAAATGAGCAGAATGTTTACATGTTGCCTTTATCCACGGGGAACAAGCGTGATAAACCAGGGGTGAATTTATCCACATTACATTTGAATAGTGCAAGAGAAATACTTTGTTTTATGTGGAGAGGAAGATGATTCTAATGAAACAGTATTCTCGGTGATACTTCCAACGTGTTCTATTTATGTTGCAACAGAGATTTTGGACTTATGAGCAAATGTGTATGCCCCTATTAGACTTGTGATGGTACAGTGACCATATAGGGTCTCTTCAGGCTGTGAATGTAAGGTGGATATCAACCATCATTGGCATGTATAAGTAGAGAGACAAGGCTTTGAGATGGTCTACATAGTTTTTTATGATTTAGGACCTTGATTTTCTTTAGTCAGAAAGCATTGTGGACATTCAGAAGTTTGGACAGGTATATACTGAAGAGGGCATTATACTCAATGATTGGCCTTATGCGGGCAGAATACAGTGGAAAGATCACACCACTGGACTGAGATGCCATACCCTCACTAATAAGCTTTGCAGCGAAAAAGCATTTTCTTACAACACTGGATATGTGGTGATTGAAAGACAGTTTATTGTCTATAAAGGTACCCGTGTCCCTAATTACTGGAAAAGTTTTCAGGGGTGTATTGTCAATACAGTAGTTATAAGGGACTTATTGCTTGCCAGAGGATACTATTGTATATTTCTTAGAATGTAGTTTTAGTCCATGGTTTTGACACCAGATACTGGTTTGAGATATGCCCTCCCGGAGGATCTCAGTGTCTTCTGAGAAGTTTATGTTGGCACCAAGTTTATAGTCATCTGCAAAATTTATCAGTATAAACCCTTTACAGTAACTTTGACCTCCAAGAACTAAATGGTAAAGAGGAGTGGCCCAAGTAGCAAACTTTGGGGTACACCACTAATGACAGGTCGTTTGAAGGAGGTTCAGCAGACTACACTAATATTCTGGTGTCTATTTGTGAGCAAATTTGCTATTCAGTGAGTAACACAGGGATTGTCATTCAGCTTGGACAGTTTATCTGTGATACCTGAGCATGTGATGATGTCAAATACCTTTGCAAGGTCTAGATATGAAGTGTGCACTAATATACCCCCCTCATCCATTTCTTCACTGACCTTCCCAAAGAAGTCAATCACGTTATATAAGCAGCATCTGCCCTTAACACATCTGAATTAGCTTGGGTTGAGCATTTGTATGTTACCTATGTCCTTATTTATTAATTCCATAATGATACTTTCCATAGCCTTACTGATGAGCCTGGGTAGACTTCTGAGTCTATAATTTCCCAGCTCCATTGATAACCCACCTTTCAAAGGGGATGGCAGTTGCCTTCCTCCATTCATCTGGCAGCTGACAGTGAGTAGCCTCTGTAGGGGTCTAACAGGTCCTGTTTCAGGCTGGCCAGTGAGCAGTCAGTTATGTTATTCAGCACCACTGAAGCAGTATTCTTGGCCTTGGCTAGTGCCATGTTGACTTTTTCATGGGAGATTTAAGGAGAGGTGTAGATTCAAGTATGTAACCTGGGAATATAGATAGGGACAGGGGTGAAGTTTGAACTAATTCTGTCCACTAGAAGATTTGGTCTGAGTATGTGATATTTTTTTTACTATTAGGTCTGTGCTGGGCATTCTTTGTAAGGTTTCTAACATAGCTAGCTAAAGAAGGCTTTATGTGTGTTCTTTGCCTGGGTGGCAATTTTTACTTCATATCTGACTTTGCTTGATTGGATCAGGATCCAGAGTTCCCTGTTAAGTTTAGCAACCCTTTTTTGCATCTTGAGAATTACATTTATTTTTACATGTAATGTTTTTTTTTTCTTTTATTATAGAGCCTTTTCATATCTGGGTTCCACCAAAGAGGTTTATTTGTTCATTTGGCATTGTTTTACTTTATAAGGGTACAGATGGATCTATGCAGCTATTTACATGTGCATAGAAATTGGCAGTAGAGTATTCTTCATAAGCAATGGGGCCAGCGAATTTGAAAGAGATATTAAATTTGATCAGGTTATCACTCAGTTTCAGTAGATTAGCCTTGACATAATCGCTGAATACAGAGGTGCTGGAGGATGTTTCTTGCTTCAGTTTTACAGTGAATGTGACTGACATATGGTCCAATATGATGAAGGAGGGAGTTATAATTAGTAGGGAGCATAGCTGTCACATATTAATGAGGCCCAAGTCCATAATTATATTGACCACGGTGAGGTGTGGACTACCGGGTCCAGAGAGTTTGTACTGATGAAGTCCAGAATTCTCTTGGCATATATTTTAGATGATATGTATGTCTCCCAGGTAATGGAGAGGTCATTGAAACCTCCTAGGAGAAAGGTGTTTGGCATAGTGTATAGAGGCAACACACAGGCTAGTTAGGGGTTTGGGCTGAGGGGGACTATAGTTAGTCATGATATGATGGGAAGGGTCTTGCTCATGACATTGAACATGGAGGGGTTACAGATTATTATCTTGTCTAACCTGTCATGTAGGTGAACTGTTTTTTAACAGATATGGAGACTCTACAACCTTTAGTGCTTTCATCTAGTATGGCGGGACTGAATGTTTGGTAGGCATTGAAACCCTGCACTGATAGGGTGCTCTCAATGGTTTTGAACCAGGTCTCCATAACAGTACATACATCAATGTTTTCCAGGGTAAGGAGGGCTTATATGGTGTGAAGGTATTTGTTAAGACTCTGAATGTTGAGTTCATTTGGCATCTGTTTCTGCTCCCCAGTCTGGTGTCCCTCAGCACTAAGTAGAGGAGCAAAGAAAGAAATGTCTCCATCTCTTATCTGGTGCTCCTCTGTTTTCTAAGTAGGCAGCTCCAGGTCCTAAAGCCCTACATATTCAAGTTAATGGCTTGTGGCCTCACAATCTGTGTCTCAGAAAAAAGTCCCTTCTCTAATCTGGCATTCATCCTTTTCCTTTCTCTAAGGAAGAGAACAAGGTTTTAATGGCCCCATGCTCTACCGTCCCAAAGAGGACACATGAAGAGTGAAAAAAAAAATAGAAAAACAAATATGTGCTTGGAGAATAGGTGTAGGCCATTCCTGGCAAAGCAGACAGGACTGTCTACCATCCTCTCCAGGGTAATATATATTAGAACTCCATTAAATGACAACAGAGGCTAAGCAAATTGCTGAAGTCAATAATCTTTTGTTCACTTTGAGCTCTTTCTCTGTACACTTTTGGTTTGTAAGGTTAATTCTTACTGAAGCACTTCTGCACTAACTGTGAAACAGAATGTAACACCCAGCTTGCAGTCATCAGTAAATTTGGTTAGCGGTAGGTCATTGATTGTGGCATAGAGGTTAGAAAGTAAATGCCAAAAAGGAGGGTTCCCAGTACTACTGATACCTGAAGTACTCCATTGGTTACTTTTTTTACTTTCTGAAGTAGGGTTCCCAGTACTACTGAGCCTTGAGGTAATCCATTGGTTACCTTCTTACTTTCTGAAGTAGGGTTCCTGGTACTACTGAGCCTTGAGGTACTCCATTGGTTACATTGGTTACTTTCTTACTTTCTGAAGTAGGGTTCCCAGTACTACTGAGCCTTGAGGTACTCCGCTGGTTACCTCCTTATTTTCTGAAGTAAGGTTCCCAGTACTACTGAGCCCTGAGGTACTCCATTGGTTATTTTCTTACTTTCTGAAATGACACCTGTAACCTTATTATATGAATTCTATCATTCAGTCAGTCTGTACTCCATCTTAACACATAAGGCTCTAACTTTAGTTCTTTTAGCTTGTTTACAGTGCTAGAGTGAAGGACAGTTTTTAAGGTCTTTTCCAGGTCCAGATACACCATTTGATCTGAGTGACCACTATTTATTGCCTTTGTAATGTTCTCAAAGAAGTTTACATGCTGAATAAACATGATCTACCCTTGACAAAGGGTGGGTTGGGTTGTATGAAATTTTAATATCACCGTTTCAAAAATTCATATATGACATGTTCCATTGTCTTGCAAATAGGCTAGTTAGGTGAACTTGACTTTCATAGAGTGCATACAGGAAAAAAGCTAAAAATAAAAGCTGGGTTAATCTGTTGAACAGCTTACAGCCCTGTCTACCACACATCTTAAAATCCCCAAATTATCTATTGCACTCATAAAAGATTGTAAGTTAAGGGCTTGAGGGAAAAAAAATGAAACTTCCCATAAACTGTTTTACAGAAAAGTAAAAATACACTAGTAAGAACAGGTTAGCTGATTATATAAAATGATGCCTTGTAAGCATAATTCTATTGGCTCCAGGTAATGTGGTATAAAGCCCACACAATCCATAAAGAAATTTTCAATATTTTTTTCTTGTCTGTTGGTTTAAGACCTTTAATAAACTACTTGAAAATCCAGCTAAATTATCAATCTATGAACAGCAGTTTAAACACAATGGCTTTTCATGTTACATTTGTTCTGCCTTCAATGGCCTTTCCAGTTAGCTCTGATTACCTGTCTTTATTATAATTAAACATTTTTTTCTCTTTCTAGAGACATACCTGTTCTGCCTTCAATGGCCTTTCCAGTTAGCTCTGATTACCTGTCTTTATTATAATTAAACATTTTTTTCTCTTTCTAGAGACATACCATAGTCAAAAGCATATGATCTTAAGATCACTGATAAAAATAATTGTAATATGTTCATAGGTTCATAGTCATGTACTAGGCTAATGGTCCTGGAGCTTTTACAAAACCAGCCCATAGAAGTGCCCTGGCATCATGCCGCCTGATGTTAGTTCCCAGTGCCTCTGTCGAGTAGAGCCACTGGAGTGATCCCTGGGGTGAACTTTCTATTTCCCATCCACTCACAAAGATTTCTCTTGAAGAGGGTCAGTGAGATGCTCTGTTTGACATGTATGGAAAGTCTATTCCAGAGCATGGGCAGTCTCTGGTTTATGAACCTGTCCCTCCAGCATGTTCTGTTGATTGTGGTAATGAGTTTCAGGTGTCTGGAGCATGTGGTGTGGAGGTATTGGGACTTCTTTAGATGTATCTTTTCTAACAGAGCTGGGTCAGACATGGCTTTGTAAGTCAATCAGAGATTGCCTCTTAGCAGACAATATGAGACAGAGAATAGCTGGAATTTTTTGAGTCTGCCCATGTACGGCGTGTTTAAGGCCTAGGATCCTCTTCATGAGGTACTTTTGTGGCCTTTCCAACTGTTGCATGTGTCTAGTGAGATACATGCCAAATGGGGCATTATACTGAATGATTGGCCTAATGAGGGAAGAGTAGAGAGAGATGATGACCTCTTTCTTCCTGGATGCAAAACCCTTATATGTGTGTGTGTGTGTGTGTGTGTGTGTGTGTGTGTGTGTGTGTGTATATACATGTTTGCATATGAGGCTGGCAGATTTATCTGTCTATAATTTATTTACCATTCTCTCCCCCCTCAGTATGTCCCTCATAATACACCTGAAAATGACTCACCTACAGCTGGGTCACAAGACCAAGTCGTAAAAGTGCTACCAAAATCTGAAAACACTGCATCGATAAGTCCTGAGAATATCTATGAATACACGAAGTAGAATTTAGCCACATCCCTAACTACACTGTTCAACCTCTGCCTCCATCCAGTTTTTGGATTGAGTGAATGGAAAATAGCTACAGTCATTTCCCTGCATATGGGAGGACCTTCCACAGACCCAAGAAATTAAAGCTAAATTTATCAGCCAGTAGGTTAGCTACATCTTCTGCATCAGTGTAGGTAACATTATTCATAATGAGCTCAGTGCATTGATGAGTTGTACATTTGAGATTATGAATGTAAATAAAAATGCTGCTGTGATTGTCTTTGGCTTGGATAACTATTTTTGCCTCAAACTTTGCTTTGGTGGATTTTATTAAGCTTATGAGCTGTTTACTTATTTCAATGACAACAACTCTAGCATTCTAGGAATTACTCTTCTTAATTTGGTGAAAACATTATCTTTTGTTTATTGTAAAGCTTGTTAATATTATGGCTCCATCGTGTGTCTTTTTCATGTGGTTAGCCCTGCTCTTGTTCCTATGGGGTACAGCCGCATCTATGCAGATGTTTACATACTGGTATAGTGTGCTGGTATACTTTTCTACACATTCAGTGGAGTTATCTGGATTTGTCATGGACTGGAAGCTTGCCAATGTATTACAACGGATAAGGTAATTTGTCTTGGAGACATTTCTAAAGGTACTGTGGGTGGAAGGGATCTCTGGTTTCAATTTTATTTTGAAGGAGATGGCTTTACTGTCAGACCTAACAAGTGACAAAGTTACACATGGGATGGTGAAGATGCTTCCATATTAGTAGGGACAATATTCAGGATGTTGTTCCCCCTAGTGGGTACTCTGTCTAATTGTTCCAGGACATTTGTACTGACAAAGTCCAGGAACCTCTGGGCTTGTGCACTAGTAGTGGTGTAGGTTTCTCAGTCTAAAGTTGGATAGCTTAGATCACCCAGGAAAATGGTACTGAGTTTAATACTGAGTAATTATTTTTCTTGTAGATAGCTGGTGTGGCTTTCTTAAGTCACAGAGAAAGATATTTTGCTAGCTAATATATGGTATGGGACCTTTCTGACGGTTATTAGGTATGGTATGGGACCTTTCTGACGGTTATTAGGATATGAAGAAGCTCTATTTCATCATGCTGTCTTACCAGACATGATGTGAATCTCTTCTGGATGAACATTGAGACACTTCCTCCTTTTTCCTGTCCTGTGCAGTAGCTGGTCTAAACATGTGAAAGGCATTATAGTCCAACACAGTGAAATGCTCTCTGCTGTTTTAAACATACCTCTCAACCTCTTAGAACAAGAAATCTGGACAAAGCCATCAATAATGGGGGGACAAAGGCCCAGAAATAGGGAAACTTTTAAATATCGCTCTTACAAACTTAGAAATTGACAGAATAACAGGTTTTGCATTATCATGAATTTTGTGAATGGTATGGTCTGAAACTCAAATATCTCTCATTATATTCTGACTACGTCCCTCAATAATTTGCCAATGATTTGCCAAAAAAACACAATTTTATGAGAAATGGACCAAAAATATGAAGCAAAAATCTGGATAGTCTGGGAGAATCTGTACAGTTAAGAGGTATGGTATTAAACCATGTATCAGTTACTACACAGACATCAGCATATCCCCCAGGTGAGAAGGGTTTCCAGGGAATGGAGTTTCTTTCTTATACTTCTAGCATTGGTTAGTAACACCTTTATATTTTCCTCTGCTTGTTTCATTAGGTTTTTTCAGGTTATCGTTGCCTAAAAAAGACATGCTGCAAGGTACGGTTTTGAAAATATATCATTAAAACTTATCTTGGTGAATAGCTCAGTGAATGAAATATTGCAAGGCATCTGTGAGTGATGTAGGCCTATCCTAGCCATTCCAGTGGGTCAACATTAGGGTGAGTTGACAATGTGTGTGTGTGTGTGTGTGTGTGTGTGTGTGTGTGTGTGTGTGTGTGTGTGTGCGTGCGTGCGTGCGTGTGTGTGTGTGTGTGTGTGTGTGTGTGTGTGTGTGTGTGTCTGTGTGTGTGTCTGTGTGTCTGTGTGTGTGTCTGTGTGTGAATGTATATACACGTGCACTCGCATATGTGTGTATTAAAAATACCTCTGAGCTGGTACATCTGAACTGGAAGGCAGTAAGCTCAAACTGAGGTGAGTGAAATCCTAAGAAGCCAGTGATTATAAACCTGTGCAAAGCCTATTTGGATGTGGCAAGTGCTGTTTATAACCTGGGTGAGGCAGATTTGGTTTAGGCTCTTAATATTCCCTGTCATCTTCATTTAGTGACTTAGTGGTTACTAGCTGTGTGGCTCATGAGACTGTGGCAAATGATCATCACATAAAAATCAATGTTAGAAGTATGGAATTTAAGGCAGTATTCCTTGCACATTGCATATCTGTTGGCAGCAGTGTGTGATTCATACCATATAATATCTGTTTATTGCACAAGCCATTGATTAAAAGAAGCTATCAACTGGCTCTAACAAAAAAAGTTGAAGAAAGCCAGTGAAAAGTAAATAAAGTAATCTGAAACAATCTATAACCCTATATCCCTCGTGCCCAAATAAAAGCAGTACAAAAAATGACTAGAAATAAAAATCACCTAACTACAAACTGTTGAAATAAAATAATTTGTTCATATTTACATAGCGTTATGTTCTTTATGGAAAGGCTGAGACTGCTGATACAAGCAGCAGAGATAAGGCTTCTCCACCTTTTCCCTGACTAAAGCCTGGGTGACCTGAGTCTGGATAGCAGCTCTGGATCTTGACATGACATAGCTTGTATATTGGATTAAGGCTCATATTTGTTAATGATAATGAGCTATGTCCCATACTCAAGGTACAGGGTTTGATTCTTTTCACAATGTATGTAATTAACGGGTATCCAGTGTGGTTTCTATGTGTGCACCAGCAATGATACCATTGTTTTGGGGATGTTTCCTTTCTTCGTGTTTGTGTAACTAAGGGGGTGGTACACATAACTTCAGGTGATGTGGAATAATTGTCTGAAATGTGTCAGTGTATGTGTGTGTATGTGCCCATGTATGTACTTCGGTATGACTATTTAAGCAGATGCTCACAGACCTTCTGGCCAAAGATAAACCTTTTTTTTTGTGCAGCAAAAGGCACAAAGATCTAAAGCTTCAGTTTAAAGTTATGTACCTGCTGCTCATACAGACAATGTTGTCACAACCCACCAGTGGTAGGACAGTGGCAGCAATAAATACTGTCTACAAAGTCTTTAATGTATCTAGGTGATTTATAGAGTTGTCATGTGACGGCATGTGACATCGCTAAGAAAGAAGGCTGCCATGCCTTCCACACTCACAGTATGTTAGCATTCATTTAACTCACATCTACTGTTATTAGATTACAAAACAGTCATTATCTTCAGCCAACAATCTGCAGTTTAGTGTTTTCTGTACTATGTTTTATTGCATATAACCAAAGCATACCTAACACTGTCCAGTTATTATTTCAGCATGAGATGATCCCATTAAAACATTAAACAAAAAATCATTCAAAATGTATACTTTGAGAAAAAATGCAGTACATAATACTTGTACTGTACAGTATAACATTAGCAGTATTTAAGATTTTCAATAAGAATACTAAAAAGTATAAAATGTTTGCAAATGCTTACATTCATCAGCTTAAGGTGGTTCTACACTTAAACTACTTTGGGGAATTTATGAAGATTACCTCAAAGTGTATACTATGTGTACACTTTGTGTAATCTTTCTGAATTCAAGAACAGCCCAACCACAATGCTTTATCTGTCTATACACTCATAAATATAACACAAAGTGTACACCCCTCCACCATCTTTTTGTCTGACTGCACTCCATGAATCCAGATAAAATATTGGTAGTATCACTGTCAAGGATATTTTTGTGGAATAACTGTTAATTATATCCCAACATATTGTCATTTCCTCATGAGATAGGATTTCAAGACCATATAAACTGGAGAAAAGCATTTGAAAAACAATTCCATTAACATTCAAATGCTCAAACTAACTTGAAATTCAATATACAGCTAACCTGACGGAGCTCAGAGGGAGAGGCATGAGCAGTCAGACCACCTCAATATTTGGGAGGGATGGGAACAGACATTGCCTGTTTATCTGCTTGTAGAGGCCAGAATATTTCCATCAAGCAGCAGTCATTACAAGGATATAAGAAGACACACTATACTGCAGATAAAGAAGTTTTACCATTTCTTCTGTGAAGAAGTTTTACCATTTCTTCCGTGAATATGTATCTATTTCCACTGCTGTTAACATGAAGAAAATTTCTGGCCATTCATTGAATGCCATGATTATCGCCTTTAGAGATAGTGTGACTACAGGCAGAAATAAATAAGTGCCTTTGTTTCTGATTAGCTGGTGGTTTTGTCTATGCTAGTAAAAAAATACCTTCATTTCAGAGAACAGTATTATGAGATAAAATGATGAGGAAAGGATATTCAGATAATACATGCTTAATAAGGTCAATGCAATAGGGTTTAATAAGGTTATGGCAAGGGCAGATTAAAGGGGGTCAGAGACTGGAAAGCCATGTTCTCATTTTCAGTAGTTGAAAAGTATTCTATATTTTTTCTTTTAATGAGACTACAACAAACTGAAGGGACAGTAAACTTGCCACCGAGAAACCTTATGCATAAATGTGTCCAAGCAGTTAAGTACTGTAGGCAGTTGTTTATACTTGGTTACCATTCTTCTTGTCATTAAAAATCACTTTGGCAAAGAAAGAGAAACCAGACTGAGCTTACTTATCTAATTTAGAGCAGGCAATGTCATATTAGTGAATGTGTCCAAGCAAACAAGTAGAGGAGGTAGTGATTTATTGATTGTTAAAATCTATTGTGCATGTGTCACTAGAAACACTTTGATTAAGAACTAGAAATTATGTTAAATTAAAAGTTTTTATCTAATTAATAAAGCTAAAGCTGAAAGGACTAGATGGGTTTGCAGTTTTACTAGTTTGCAGATACTTTGCCTTAAGTCAAATAATACACATGACAACCATCCATCCATCCATCCATCCATCCATCCATCCATCCGTCCATCCATCCATATTTAAAATGCACATCTTATCTATTTCAGGATATCATAGAGCTGTAGGTTCTTCAAACAAGCAGTGAGCATAAGATACAGACCCAAATCTGGATGGGTGCCAGCTGCCATTTACACATGAATGCAGATCTGCATATTACACACACATGCACATGCACGCATGCACACACACATGCAAAAATATGTACATAACTAGAAAACATAGTTCTTTTACACTTAGTGAATGTAGTTTTCAGTTGAGAGGATGTTAGACATGTCAGTATGAGTCAGAATGTTTTCATTCGGTTTAAAGTGTAACAAGCTAACATTAGAGCACTGTACCTTTTGTTTTAAAACTAAATAACTGGAAAAATGTAGCAAATAGGTTCATAGGTGATTACTAGGCTAATGGCACAAGAGCCTTTACAAGTCTTGCCAGTATTACTCAGCATATAACAGTATTATATCTTAATTCCCCAGATATGGGATGGGGTAGTATCAGGGTAGTGGGTCTTTGGGTTTTGGAGTAATTTCACAGACAGCTTCTGTTCATGAGGGACATGAGCAGTACCCCATGAGTGAATTTACAGTTCTCTATCCATTTACTCAAATTCTTTTTGAAGAAAGTGAGACAGGCTTTGTTTTACAAAGATGGATAGTTTATTCCACAGATGAGGTAGCCTTTGGGATACAAATCTGTCTGCAGCAAGTTGTGTTAGAATTACAAATTAGGTTTAGGTCCATGGAACACATAACACTTGCATAATTCTTCTTGTAAATATGTAACATCTTCATCAGGGCTAGAATAGAGAATACCTTGTAGGTCAGGCATAAGTCCCCTTTCAATAAACGATGTGAGATGGGAAAAGGGATAGGGTCTTTAGTCAGTCTGTATAAGGCATGTGTTTTACAGTTTACATTTTTTTAGTGAGAAATCTGTGGGGCTGCTCCAGTTGGTGCAAGTTCCTGGTTAGATACATACAGAAGGGAGAATTGTTCTTGATTATGGGTCTGATGAGGGCCGAGTACAATGATACTATGATTTCCTTTGATCTTACTTATAAGTTGAGCCATCTAGAAGGATTTCCTCACTACTGTAGCTACCTGGTGGTCAAAGTTTAGGTTACTATCTACCTGTGTTCCTAAGTCCCTCACCACTGTGTCTGCTTTTAGGGGTGTGCTATCAATATTAATATTATAATTTGCAGAGATATCTGATTTACCAAAGGATGTGATTATGCATTTTTTAGCATTTAGTCTCAGGCCATGGTTTTGGCACAAGTCGCTTGCCATTTTTAGGCTTGATTGTAGGATGTCAATATCATTTGGGGATTCAATAATTGCTTCAAGCTTACAGTCTTCTGAGAATTTGGTGAGCCAGAGGCCCCCAACATGGCCTTCACTTCAGAGAGATATATACAAAACAGGAGGGGGGCCCCAACACTGTGCCCTGTGGGACACCAATAATAACAGGTTTCTTACTGGAGGTGGATTCACCTAACTGGATCACATGTGTCTTGTCAGTGAGCCAGTTTCTATCCATCCTTTGATGTAGGGGTTTATGCCTAACTCAGTAAGTTTATCTATGATCACTGCATAAAGGATTGCGTTGAAGGCTTTGGTCAGGTCTAGATAAGCAGTTTGTCCCGTTTTAACCTCACCCATGGCCCTGGTGACTTTCTCAAAGAAGTCCACCATATTGAACAGGCAGGACTTCCCTTTGACAAACCCAAACTGGGTCTGGTCCAGTGTTTGGAGAGTTCCTATGTCATTATTGATCAGGGCCATGATAATTCGCTCTGTAGTCTTGCAGATAAGACTTGTCAAACTTATAGGTCTGCAGTTCCTTGGGTGAGTTGATGAGCAGCCTTGTGGAGAGGGAAGACTGTTGCAGTCCTCCATTAGTATGGGACAAACTCCATCCAGAAGGTGTGATTAAAGAGGTTTTCTATGGCGCTGATAGATTCTGTTTTAATTCTATTTTAAGATATTTAAGAAACATCCTTGAATGTTGCCAGGACCCAAGGAGGCTGTGGTTTTGGCTTTAGTGAATGAAGTAAGGAACTGTTCCATCATAATGACTGGTAGGGGGATGGTTGCAAGTATTTTCTTGGGTGTGATAGGAGGTGATGGGGGGGTTGAACTAAAATTGTTGGCCAGCAGGTTTACCATAGTTTCAGGCTGGATGTAAGTGTTGCCATTCATGACTAACTCATCACATTGCTGAGCATTTCCTCTGAGGTTATGAACGTAATTAAAAAAATATATACATATTGCACCTGGGAGGCTATCTTTGCCTCATAGTTTGCTTTGGCAGAGTTGACCAGCTCTCTAATTTGTTTGTTTAGACAGGAGAGTGTCTTTTTGCACTGTGTTGTCTGTTCCTTCTTGGCTTTGGAGAGGATTTATTTCTTTTTGTTGAATAGTCTGTTTATGCCAGTGTCCACCAGGGTGATTTATTTTTGACAATAATAATAGGTTTGACTCAGACAGGTACTGCCTCATCTATGCAGCTATCAAACATGGTTATACAGAGCTTTTGTGTACAGCTCAGAGTAGGCCTCAATGTCATCCAGGTTTGTAGGGGCTTGGAAGTTAATAAGCTGTCCCTTAGTTTGTGGCAAACGACCTTAGCAAGGTTCTTATCGGGTTTGGAATTTGATGGAGAGTTTAGGTTAGTTTTAATACTAAAGGAGATCAGTTTGTGGTCAGATATTACCAGGTTGGAGTTAATACATGGGAGGGAGCAGCATCCCCCATGTTCAAGAGTACCATGTCTAAGATATTTGTACCTTGAGTTGCTGAGCTAATTAGTTGCTCCAGGGTATTTGCATTGACGATTTCCAAAAACTATTGAGCAAGTGAATTTTGAGTTATATAAGTTTCTCAGGTTATGGAGGGGTAGTTGAAGTCAGATATAAGTATGGTGTTAGGCTGAAATGGCCCATGACCATAAAATTTATGTAGCTAGAAGCACTCATGTAAATATATTTACACATGATGATTAGGTAAGTAAAATTGCTGAGCTTTATGTAAAAATAACCCAGCAATAATCCTAGTCTCTAGACAAGGCAACAAGCATGTTTATTCAGAAAGAGCCACCCTGCTGGCATAGAGGGATAATGCCCTAATTATGGCCCAGTCAACCTGGGTTCAATTAGCTGTGTGGGTGACTAATGGAGTGGGAGGAGTTGGTGTGCCTGTCCTTGTTAGGAGGGTGTTTGTTGAAAATACTCTCTTAGGGGAGATGGAGTTAAAATAGGGGAGTTGCCCTCGACTGTAGTCAACAAATGTGGGAGGGAGGCATGGCAGGGGAGTAGGTAGGGTATGTAAAAAAAAAAAAAATCCTACCAGGACAGGTGCAGACATGTATGTGCCCCCAGGTCACCCTTTGGATCCATGCCTGGTCTCAGCAGTCTGTCTGGTATGCGAGTTGGTAGACCTCATGCAGATGTGAGTTACTGGGGGCTGGGCCTGTTACATGATGTTCCATGGGGGACAAAAAAAAATTACTCAGACAGAATATTTGTATGCTACACAAAATGCAATCAAATCTGTACGGATGAGAGAAAACTGAGCATGTCTCGCAACCTGTTCATGGGAATTTTGCAATTTTTCCAAGTTAATTAAATATGCCAAGTAACACAAGGCAACATTTTAACTAGTCTAAACTGCATTTACTTACAGTACAAATATCTTTTGAGGTGTATTAGGTCATATTAGTTACTTAGTTGGCACAATGACATTTAAACCTTTTTTAAGAAAATGTGCTTATAAAGTAAGAAATCACATTGTTCACAGAGCATGTCAAAATGGTTTATTAGTACACCAGCAGAGACCACAAAAAAGCAAGAACATCCATTTACAGTGCAAATCCATGTATTTATTTAGTTTACTGACCATGCAACAGCTCAGAGAGCAAAAATAGGTTGCAAAAAAGCAGGTAAGACCTGCCTACAAATGCAGAAAGACATTACTTCCACAAACAGACGATGACAGAGCAGGAAAGCAGCAGCTGTATTTGTTACAGAATTGATGGTCAGTGTGTGGGGTGGGTTTAGATAGGTCATGGAGAATGACCACCGGTTGTCCTCAAAGAGGGGCAGGCAAACTATCCAGTGGTTCTATGAGTATGGGTGGGGCATTACCCAGTTTTTTTTTTTTTTTATAACAAAGGTGGAAAACAGTGAACTCAAGTGTATAGATTGTTGGGAGATGAAATTAACACACTGACAATCTTCTGAATCCAGATGGCATGCCTTCCTAAGAGAAGGGTATGCCTGGAGCAGTTGGTGAGATTAGAAACATCTCAGTAGATAAGGTCACTGCAGTGATTGAACAACTCTGCTATGTCAAGTCTATAGGTATGGATGAAATACATCTGGAAATGCTGAAGGTGCTGGATCTTCTTGGGGTGTCATGGTTAATCTGCTTTTTCAATGTTATGAGAAAAGCAGGAGCAATACCTCTGAATTGGCAAACTGGGATGATCGTAGTCATTTTTTGTCAATGGGGATGGGAGATTGTACTCTAGTTAAAAAGGGATCATGCATCAGTCTCTAAGAAAAGGTCTACACAAGGGTGATGGAGTGGAGATACCATCTAATAGTTAGGAAAGGCAATAAGGTTTCAATCCTGTCCAAGGAAACGTGGACCATCTCTTTGGTGTTGCATGGATGGTGAAGAGTTCATAGAAATTTGGCAACTTTGTCTTCAGGTGATTTATGGAACTGAAAATGCATGTTGCCAAGTATCTTATGTGAGTGTCTTATGGGAGGTGTTACAACAGTATGGGGTCACAGGGATGTTGCTGTATACCATACAGACCATTTAATTCTGAGGCAAGTACAATGCTGGCATTCTCAGTGTTAATCCAGAGATGTTCAGGGTGGGAACAGAACTCCATCACATGTGCGCTGTCACTTATTCTTCTTATGATTTTCATGTTTTATGTGCTTGTGGTATAAGAAAAGAGAGAGGAAGTGGTTGATTTTCTTCAGGACTGCAATATAGGTGACAAAAGACAGAGAAGAATCAACTCAGATACCAATATATTTGTCTACAGATGCAGTTTCTATATGATTCTTTTAGTAGGAGAGGAAGGAGGAAGGGATGTAGATGGAGGTTAGTCTAGTACTGGTACCAGAAATCATAACCTTTGTTTGATTCCAGTTGATGAGCACTTTGTTCAAATTTATCTAATGAGTTAGAACTTTCATGTCTTTTGAGAGATCACTCCTTAAGGAACTAATGGTTTGAGAAGGCATGAACATTGCTAAACTATCAGTCAGAAGAACATAAATGGATAAAGTAGACTGGGCACTGACCCATGTGATACTCCAGTAATGATAAATGTTTTGAAGGAGTAGTTTGGTCCAGTTTCAACAATAAAATGGCAGGTTTTAAGTCTGATTATTGAATTAGTAGGGTGAAGTTAGTCCAAATGACATAGAATGGAGACAATTACCTAATAGGTTATATTTGATTATATTGACTGTTTTGATGAGAACCACAAAAACAACAGCTATTAGGTTACCTGCATCCATGGAGGAGAATACTTTACAAGAGAATTAAGAGTGTGTTTGTACAGGAGATAAAATGATGCTAGTTTGGAAAAGAGATTGGATTTGAGAAGGTAGCAAAGTTTTTGATTACTCAGAGCTCATCATACCTCTTAACTGTACAGATTTTCACAGAATGTTTAGATTTTTGCCTCATATTTTTGGTCCATTTTTCATAAACTTGTGGTCTTCTAGCAAATTAGTAGCAAATCATTAAGGAATGAAGTTGGAAAATAATGACAGAGATTTGAATTTCAGACTTCATACCATTCATAAAATTCATGCTAATGCAAAACCTGTTATTCATTCAACTTTGTAACTTTGTAAGAGCAATATTTAAAAATGATGTCTGGGTCTTTGTCCCACTTTTATTTAAGGCTTTTTTCCGATTTCTTGCTCTAAGAGGTTGAGAGGTGTGGAGCTCATTCAAGAACTTTGCTGAGGGGAAGGAGAAGAGAGATGAGCCTAAACTCGTTAGTTGAGTTAAGCAACATTTGTTCCTTGTTACTTGTTGAGTATCAGGCTTCCAGAACTGATTGGCCCATTCATTTCCCCATGGGGTGAGAGTCAATCAAGACAGATTGTCATCAAAACAGTTATCACAGCTTATGCCACTATACTTCTAAATCATCTTCTAGTGTCAGTGACATTCAGTAAACTGTCTAAGTTTCAAAGGACTCATTTGAGAACCCAGGCTGAAGCACAAGTTTAGTTTGTATGAACGTCAGACAGTATGACTCTTCAGAGTTTCCAGCACTTCACTCAATCTCAAGGTTTTAGTTGCAGTTTTATCCTCCAGGGCAGACAGTTTTTGTTCAGTGTAGACCATTTGTCCTTAAGCATCAACTGCTTTATTCCATAACTCTTCCTATTCTGCCATAATGGGAAAAGAGCACCATATCACTCTCTCAGAAATTCACAACTATCTTTTGCTGAGCCATCTTGATGTCTGGTACATACCTTCCTCAGTTGTCACTTCCTCTTCCATCTTTTGTCAAGATTTGCAGTTTGTACAGTCAGAACAAATGCACAATAACAAACTGTAATACTATAATCAAATTTGTCTCATTTAACTAAATTTGACTGTACAAAAATATAGCAATTAACATAGTAGAGCAGCTGCAGACGACTGCAAACAAATTGAAGCACGCCAAGATCTCAGTAATAAGATATTCATTTTGATGCTGAAGTTTTAACAAGTAAAGTCTACATATCAATAACAGTATGGAATAAATCTTGGCAACTTTCTACAAAGAGATTTATAAAACAAGAATCAACATAGATATCACTGAATTGGTAAATGGAGTAGTTTGGATGGAAAGAAAGGAAGGAGGCCCGATGAGGAATATAAGTAGGATTTGCACAGGGAAATATGGTAGATAATAAGGTTAATGAAAGGGTCTAGAACAGCACAGAGATGGTTTTCCATGAGGATCTGAAGCTGCCTAGCAAATTGAGGGACTTCTTCAATGCAGTTGGGTAGGAAGGACTGCTATTCTCCTTTCTATGTGCAAAGATGTTTGAATAGTCTGAACTAAGTAATTTTAGCCTGTTTGACTGGTGAAAGCAGATGTGAAGAGTCTGAAAAAAAATGGTCCAGTATGGTAGAATGCCTGATGAGGTATATTAAGGAAAGGTCAGCAAAATAGAGATGGTTAATATAATGCATGTTTCTAGATGAATGTGAAATACAGGTGAGAAAGAATGCGAGGGTTGTTTTTTTGTTATTTTAAGAAGTCCTTTGATTTCTTAGAATGAGGCTCCCTTTTATTAGATATTAGACAAGAGAGGGTAGAAAAAATATGGAGAGAAGTTTCTGACTCTATAAAGGAATCAGATAATTTTAGCATGTTATTTTAAATTTAAAATGCAATCTTGGAATAACTTTAAAAACTCATACTTTGGTAACACACCACCGCTACCCCAAAACAAAAAACGTGCAACATATAGCTCACAAAGCCAGTGTGCCGAACAGTCACAGCCCTTAAGGCTAAACAACACACCTGATACACTTGTAATAGGTGACTCTATCGTCAGGCACACTGATGTCCCGCTCACCAGGCTGAACAAGGAGAAGGTCATGGTGAGCTGCCTGTCGGGCGCTAGGATCCGCCACATAACACAAGCACTCAGGTCACGCCAAGGCAAGTACAAATATGACTCAGTCATTGTCCATGTTGGTGTGAATGACCTGAGACGTACCTCCCTGGACTACATGAAAAGAGACATAGAGGAGCTCTCTGAGCATGTAGCCCAGGCCAGTATGACCCTGACCTTGAGTAGCATCTTACCCTCACCAAGAATGATGCCACAATATGAAGACAAGATGATCAATTTCAAGAATTGGCTTAAGTATTGGTGTCATTCACAGAGGATCCAATGCCTGTCAGCCTGGGATGACATGCTCGACAAGCCACAATGCTTCTTTAAAGACGGCTTGCACCTGTCACCCCTGGGCTTTCGGATATTGGCAAAGGCTCTTGCTACCCCCATAGTGCCTTTTTTAGGCAAGGCTCAAAAGAGAAACCTACCTCCATAGGTATCACAAGGGATAAGAAACTAAGAGTATTGCTACTCAATGCCAGAAGTCTAAACCTCAAGATGCATGCACTCAAAACTCTTCTTAGCATGGAGAACATCGATATTTGTGCAGTGACAGAAACCTGGTTCAAGGCTCCCGAGAGCACCCCAGCACTACCAGGTTATACCTCATACCATGCTTTTCGGCCCCAAAACTTGGACCGAAACACAAAAGGAGGGGGAGTATCAATATTCGTCAAAGATGCCAACACCTACAGGTTGGTGGCACAGCACGAAGCATCAGAGACTATCCATGTGCAACTAACAGTGGGTAAAACTGCCTTCCAGTTTATAGCCTGCTACAGACCACCCTCCCAAACCCAGGAACCCCACTTGGCCTTCCTGAGAACACTGGAAAATATGAAGGTCTCTCCAAATACCATTATACTGGGTGACTTCAACTACCCAAACATAGACTGGGAGCATTACTCTAGCTCCAACACCCTAGCCCAAAGGTTCCTAGAATTTATAAACTCAAATGCTATCGAACAACTTGTTACCACTCCCACAAGAGGGGAAAACATACTGGACCTAATCATCACCAACATGGGGACTCTATGCTCCAGACCAGAAGTGTATCCCTCATTGGTAAGATCAGACCATAAACTAATCTCACTGGATATTCACATCCCAACTCCACCCCCTGCCCTGAAAACCACAGTGAAAAACTTCTCTAATGCAAATTTCAAACTCCTCAAAACCAAGGTGGAATCCTTCAAAGCCCCCGGGCCTGTGGAAAATACGGCCCAGACCACAGAATCCTTTATAAACGCATTCTATGAACACCTTCAGGAATGCATGGATCATGCAATCCAAAATAAAACCAAGTCCCAATCCTCCAAAGGCAGACGTTCTGTCTGGTGGACCCCAGCCATAAACAAACTATACAATAGAAGGAGGAAGCTACTACATGATAGAGCAAAATCCCAAAAAGGAAAGGCATCTCTGAAATGTATCAGCAAAAAACTATGGGCACTCATAAAATCGTCTAAGGCCAGCTTCGAGAGAAAAATTGCACAGGACACTAAGGATAATCACAAGGCTTTCTTTAGTTATGTTAGGAACCTGGGTGGGAATTCCCAGATATGCTCAGAATTAGTCCAAAATGACAAAAAATACACCGAACCCACAAACATTGCCAACATCTTAGCTGACAGGTTCAGTGCAAACTCCCCCCCCCCCACCAAAAGGGCAAATATCTATCCCAGCAGAGTGCTGCCCCCCTGACATCTCAGATGCTCAGGTAAGAGCTGCCCTCTCCAAAGCAAAAAACACAGCATCAATGGGACCAGACGGTGTCCAGGGCTGCATCCTACATGAACTCCAAGAAGAGCTAAACCCAAGCATAAAACTACTGTTCAATCTCAGCCTTACTACAGGATATGTACCCAAAGAGTGGCGAACAGCAACAGTGGTCCCTCTCCACAATGGTGGTGCCTCAACGGATCCTGGAAACTATCACCCCATAAGCCTGACTAGCTTGGTCTGCAAAGCTATGGAAAGGATCATCATGGACCTCATAAATAAAGATATTGGGGACCTAACGACACTGGATCCTACCCAGTTCAGCTTTGTTAAGGGCAGATCCTGCCTCTTAAACCTGGTTGATTTCTTTGAAACAGTCACCAAGGCCATTGATGAGGGGAAGGTGGTCCACACAGTCTACCTGGACCTCGCAAAAGCCTTCGATACAATACCCCACTCAGGCATTATAGATAAGCTTACCAGCTTAAATATAAACCCCTATGTCACTAGATGGGTTGCACACTGGCTCAAGGACAGAACCCACATGGTCAGAATTGCTGGAGCCATGTCAGACTCCAAACCAGTTAAAAGTGGCATCCCACAAGGTTCAATCCCGGGACCTCTCTTGTTCGGTATATATTTCTCGGAGGTACAGGCCAACACGGAAGGACTGTGGCTGACCAAGTTTGCAGATGACTGCAAACTGGGCACCATAATCGACACTCCAGCCAACACAAGCATCCTCCAAAAGGGCCTCATAGAAGCAGACAACTGGTGCCAGAGCCATGGCCTCAAGCTAAACGCCAAAAAGTGTATAGTCATTCCCTTTGGCAAAAACAAAGTGCCCACAAATTACCATATACGTGGTAATCCGTTAAGTACAGAAGAAGTAATTAGGGACCTGGGGACCCAAGTTGACAGCAATCTCTCATTTGACAACCACATGGCCAAAGTAGTTAGAAAAACATTTTATATAGCCCACCTAATCATGAAGGGATTCACATCTAGATCAGGGGAGTTCATTGTGCCTCTTTACTCATCCCTCATCAGGCCCATAATTGAGTACAATGCCCCTTTTGGGATGTACCTTACCAGACACCTGCAGCAACTGGAAAGACCCCAAAAGTACCTCACCAAGAGGATCAAAGGGCTCAAACAGATGCCATATGCTGCCCGGTTAAAGAAGCTCCAGCTCTACTCAGTGGCATACTGCCTGTTCAGAGGCGATCTGTGCCTGACATATAAAGCCATGTCCAATCCAGAATTAATGGACATGCTGCTCCTCAGAAAATCCAAATCCCATCGAGCTACACGCTCGAGAGACTTGAACCTCAGCACTGAAATAAATAGGACATGCTGGAGGGACAGATTCATAACCCAGAGGCTCCGTTCACTATGGAATAAAATCCCAGTCCAGGTTAGGCAGAGTCCCTCATGGACTCTCTTCAAGAGGAACCTTGATGAGTGGATGGGAGATCATAGGTTTACCCCGGGTATCACTTCTGTGTCACTGCTAGATAGAGGCACAGTATACTAACCTCGAAAAAGGGCATAGCAAAATTAATTTAAAATGGGTGGTGAAAGCCAAACACACTCTGGCTAGGCTTATAAATGCCCTAGGGCAGATAGCCTAGTATGACCCTATGAACCTATGTAAATTTATTATCATTGTAACTTATTTTTTATTGCTTTACAAATATCTGTCCAAAGCACGATGTGTACTTTCCCAACATCTTGCACTTTTGTTCTGGTTCCAAGATTCTTAGAGTACATCATGTTGTCAAGTTTTCTGTACTGTTATTGTGTTTATATTTTTTCCTTATCATGTAACTAGATTTTGATTGAAAGGGAGACCTAGTGGCCCAGATGGCATGCTTATTAAATAAGGTAAGATCAATAATATTTATGATAATGCTCTCTTTGGAGAGGATAAGTTGAAGAGTCACCAGGTTCCTGATGTCTCCAGAGTTGTGGAAGTGTTGTCTTGGAGAGAAATGAGGATGTTAAAAAAGAAAAAGGCAGAGCAGAAGGTGTATTTGGCCCTGTATATGGATGATGATGATGGTGTGTGTGTGTGCGTGTGTGTGTGTGTGTGTGTGTGTGTATGTGTGTGTGTGTGTGTGTGTGTGTGTGTGTGTGTGTGTGTGTGTGTGTGTGTGTGCGTGTGTGCGTGTGTGTGCGTGTGTGTGTGTGTGTGTGTGTGTGTGTGTGTGTGTGTGTGTGTGTTTGTAATATTTTTGATATATTTAAAAAAGAAGATGGGACTGGAGTGTAACTAGCAAAAACTAATGCATCTAAGAGGAGAGTGGGCTGAAGGCTTGATAGAGAAGGCAGAAATAAGAATGAGATAGGAATTAAGTACTTCAACTTGAAGGTCGAGGAAATACTTGAGAAATTCTGAACAGAAATTCTGAGTCATTATTGGATACCATACAGTCAGTTATATGGAAATGAGAATGGGAAATACCTTAATGGGAAGGAAAAATAAGATTCAGAATATGTTGTTGTTGAAAATGGGCAAGCTATAACTAGATTAATACATTTCACATGGAAAGTGATGGGTATATTTGGAGGAGTAAAGGAAGCTCTACAAAGAAAGCTACATTGAAAAGACTTAATAAATATGGAAGATGAAGAAGACAGAAAAATAGAGTGTTTGGTAAAGTAAATGACATACAGAGGACTGGGAAAGAGGACATGAAGCTAGCTAAATATGACAAGATGAGAGAGGAAGGAGGATAAAATGTAGTTGGAAAGAGTGAGGAGAAGAAAGGCATATATATTTTAGAAGGATTGGAAAGGAGCATTAGAAGAGAGGAAGAAGATGGGGACAAGAAATAAGAAAAACATAGGGTTGAGAGAGATACTGAGGAATCCAAAAGTTAAAATTATTGTGAAACTGTGTGAGATGGGAGTGAAATGGAGATTAGACAATAGGACATGGTAAATGCAGAATTTTGTTTCAAGGCTAGGTAGTGGCATTAATAGAAAAAGTAAGTCTCCGCCATATTACAGAGGGAAAATGTAACAGTCAAGGGAAGACAAGAACATAAATGTTAATATATAATAATGGTAATGAACTACAGACTGAGAGCGAAGGTTCTAAGTCAAGGAGTTTATAAAACCATTTGCAATGAATAACAGGGAAGGAGATAAATAAGCTCTGGAATAAGAGAGACCACAGATAGGTGAAAGAAGATGATACATGTACAAGGACTTGCGAAAAAGGTATGGATCAGAGTAGGGGATCCAAAATGCAACTAATATTTTTTTCATTATATGGTATTTGACAGCATCTATCTGGTTGATTATAATGATGGCAGAAAATAAAAAAGAAGTTAAAGAAAGAGCCCTTATATCCAGTACTCTCACCATCCACGTATCACCAGGAATTCTTACTCCCTTGTGGCAAACTGTTTGGATTGCTGTCCCAGAGAAGTACTGCTCTTATTGAGGGTAGAACGCCCAGGAATTGTGATCTCTCTACCAAATCTGGTCAAAGGAAAGCTGGTTTATTCTCTTTGGATAGAATTATCCTGACAACATCATTGGAATATACATTTTATGCTAACCCCATTTTATCTGTAGACTTTTGTGAATTTCACTGAACTGAATTATGCAGTGCTGAGTTCAAGATGCATGCATGTTTTCTTGTATATATCATTCCAGCTACAGGGCAAAATGCTGCCTGGTTGTCCAGGCACAAATCTCAGTCCTGTACTTCTGCTGTATTACTCAGCCTCTGCTCTGGGGTTGCAAGTCTTGCAGCTCCTTCTCCTTCTCCCCACCGCCATGTACAAGTCTGCACATTGGCTGCTCAGTCCCATCCTGACTGGTTGGCTTCTACAAGTCTTAATCTACTAACTGATATGATATCTGGGTTGATGGAATGGTTCCATCCTTCTTTGCCTCAAAGTAATTTCAAATGCAAATAATCTATAGATGCTTGTGGAGTCCCATAATGAAATTCAAGGTACAGAACTATGGGAACAGCAAGCATTAAAGATGCAGAGAAAGTGGAAAGAAGGATGACTCACTTGATTTGGGTGCATAAATAGGAGATTCTGCTATGGAATAAAGGTAGAAGTGATTGGGAATAACTTTATGGAAAGGTAACTGCAAGATAATTAAGTCTATAATCTGCAGAATAGGTTCAAAGGGAATGGAAGACTGTGATCCTCAGAAAAGGATTAAATGATTTGGGTGGGGGAATGGGCAGAAAATATAACTTTGGTCTTAAGCAGATAGCTAATTCTAAACAGCATAGTAATGGGAAGTTTTTGCTGCATGTTGAGTCAGAAAGGAATACGTTGAAACTGCTAGGGTTTATAAAAAGAAGGCACAGGTGCAACATGAATGTTGCATAAGGCATCACCTTGAAAACAAAAGAGGTTATAACCCTTCTAAACTCGGCACTTATCTGGCCCATAATTGAGTATAATGCCCTGTTCGGTATGTACCATACTAAGCACCTGCAGCAATTGGATAGACCTCAGAGGTTTTTAACAAAGAAGAGCAAGTGGATCCAGCATGTGCCTTACACAAACAAACTAAAGTCCCTGTCACTATAGGGGAGATTTATGCATGGCTTACAGAGCAAGCCAAGACCCAAACCTAATGTACTTGGTGCATATCTGTAAATCAAATGAGACTAGGGCTACCCATTCAAGGGACCTAACTATGGGCTGTGACTTAAATAGGACATGCTGGAGGGACAGATTTTTCTCCCAATGACTGCCATGTCTTTGGAACAGGCTACTAATTCATGTAAAACAGAACACCTCTATGACACTGTCCAAAAGCAACCTGGATGAGTGGATGGGTCACCATAAATTCTGACCGGAGATAGCACCCAGAACCCTCCTGGACATGGGCAGTCATCACTAAATGCAGTCTTAGATATTGAGTAGCATTTCTCTGGTATTATATTGAATTGAAATAGCTAGGCTTAAAATGCCCTTCGGGTAAATAGCCTAGTAATCTCCTATGATCTTATGAAAAGGGAGATAAAGAGAAAGAAAATAACAGAAAATCATGTAAAAGAGGCAGGGGACAGCTACTTTTAGCAAACATGGACGAAACACTCAAGGGATGGTCAAGAAAGAGAGCAATGTCCCATTCATGATGATACCAACAGAAGATTAAAGAAATTCCTTCATCAAAATATTCAGAAGTTCACTTTTTGAACTGCAAAATCTAAAAAGAAAAAAAAAAAAAGAATTAAAATAAATAGGCCTTATATGCCATGCTGGTAAGAGAAGGTTGAAAATCATCTGATAAGTGCAATTTGAATGAAAAGGCCAGGAAAGTAGCAGATGCATCAGTTATTGAAATAAACCGCCAGGTATAGGAGACATTTGGCAAAGCAGTAGATAAAAGCATTCATATAGTTTCAAAGTGATTCTGGAAAAACATAGAGTAACTCAGCAGGGGGCAAGAAAGGATGCTTTCCATGCTGCTCCCAGTCAGAATGAAGAAATGTTGGCCTTAACTAAATGATGACATTTTCAGAAGGTGTAATAAACACACTTAAGAAATTTAAACCTAGAAGACATGCCCTACTTTGACACAGCAGTATCAGAAACAGTGGGACTTTGGAAGTTTGTGTAAATGAGGACACTTCAACTATAAAAAAAAGTTCTGTCATAACAAGGTTGCAAGGAAAAATGTATTTATTTATTTATTTGATTATTTATTTCTTTATTTTATTTATTTATTTATTTGTTGATGTTTGTTTACCAGGATAGACCGACTGGGCAGGTGCCCATTTTCAGCAGAGGCCCAGGGGAAAAGCCACAGAGGATTCAAAGGATACAAAAAGTACATAGCAAAAAACATAAAAAGAAAATTATGTCATTAAGCTGATAACAATACCAGAGTATGTATATGTCAACATAGTTTATACAATTGTTACAAATTTCAAAAGAAATTAAGTTATTCAACAAAACATTCACAGCAAATGCTGTGGTAGTTGTCAATAGAAGATGAAGGTTCATTTGTGCTCAGGTAGTTGAGAATAGAAGATGAAAGTTCATTATTTACAAAAGCAGTATTTACAAGGTTTCATTCTGGTGTATTGTTTAGTGTCTATATACTGGCGTTAATGCCTTGTAGAATGGGAGATTGCTTAGCCAAGAGTTAAACAGGAGCATAGCCAAGAATCAGATAGGTAAGATTTGAGGAGTGTTTTGAATTGTGCAGGGGTAGGGTTAGTTACAATATTCTGGGGGGTCAAGTTCCAGGTTCTCACTATTCGATTGGAGTAGAGAGAATCTCAATAGTAGTTGTTTGATTTTGTGACTTGTCATAGACATTGGTTAGAGGATCTCGGTTATCTTTTGTCAATTTGTGGTTGAAGCAGGTTACAGAGTGCTGGATATTTTTCTAGTTGATATATTATACCATGACTCCAGCAAAAACACCAGGACTCGGAGACACCTGCATCATCCAGTGCAAATAGATTTTAATGAACACAAGCGCTTTCCTGGGAAACCCCACTTCATCAGATGTCAATATAAAATAAAACAATCATACCCCTCTCATTTATACACACCCTCCTTGAAACACATGACTTGAACAGCCAATACCTTACAAAAACACATTCAGTCCCTACATATTACATAAACCAATATACATACTTTAAAAATAAAATATACAAAAATATATGTATATGAACAATTTATACACAATACTAAAGAATCGTTGTCGCCTCACAGTTACACGTTGCCTGTTTGATTCTCAGTTAGAGCGTGTTCTGTGTAGCGGCATGCATGAATGGGCGTTCCTTCATTGAAGGTTGTGCGTTAGGCCAGGCAAGCCAGTACGTAAAAATCTACTGCCAATCATTAGCGGACCGGAGTTCCGCTGTGGCGACCCCTAACTGGGAAAAGCCGAAAGGCATAAACAAACAAAAACTAAAGAACCACCACAATGTATTAAAAAACATTTCAGTATGAAGAAAATAAATAAAAATCATCTAAAAAGTTGTCTAGATTTTAGCTTAGGCCATAAGGGAACATATTAATTTAATCCATGGCCCTTATCTGCCCTTAGTCTCATTATTCACTTCGCTTCAAGTTCTTCAGTAGTGTTCCTCAAGTAACCCCCACTAATATTTTCGTAGGTTTTTCCTATAACTAAAAATTTGAAGCTGTGTTTCACATTTGTGTGGATAATATGTTTAGCTAAAGCATTGACTCTATTTTTCTTGTTAATAGCATAAATATAATCATGTATTATTTCTTTAAGGGATCCATCTTTTTTCCCTATGTAGAACTTACAACATTCTATGCAGTGGGTTAAATAAACAAGTGTTCACTAGAACAAGTAGCTGAAATGCTGAATTCATAAGTCCTTTGTTGGTCTGGATGTTCAAACCTACAACTACTGTCTATGTCAATATGAACATCTACCACACTTCTTGGTACCTCTGTCTGCATCAGATCTAATAATACCTGTTTCTTAAGGGTCTATATTAGAACATCGAAGTGTTAAAACATCAAATGTTCTAATATCAACCCCTATTCAGAGAATGCTTGAAATAGCGAAGCTGCAGAACACCGAATACTTTCCTAGGGAAAGTATTCAGTGGGCCGTTTCTGCGGCTTTACTATTTCCTCGACTGTAGTGCGAAGGTGACAGACAGGTTTAAGGTAAGTGTGCGAAGGGACCAAGGTAAGGTGAGTGTGTGATAGCTAGGGACCTTAGGGTTAGGGAGTGGGTAAGGTGAGTGTGCTTTAGTTAGTGACCTTAGGGTTAGGGAGCAGGTAAGGTGAGTGTGCGATAGTTAGGGACCTTAGGGTTAGGGACCGGGTAAGGTGAGTGTGTGACAGGGACTTTAGGGTTAGGGAGCAGGTAAGGTGAGTGTGCAATAGTTAGGTTACTTAGGGTTAGGGAGCGGTTAAGGTGATTGTGTGTTAGTTAGGGACCTTAGGGTTAGGGAGCAGGTAAGGTGAGTGTGTGTTAGTTAGGGACCTTAGGGTGAGGGTTGGGTTAAGGTAAGTGGATAGCTAGTAGTGTATGTATGGTTTAGTGTAGGGATCTGTAAAGTGCGTATGTGTGGATTATGTATTTTGGTGTGCTTGTGCTGTGTATGTGTGTGTGTGTGTGTGTTTCTGTGTGTGTGTGTGTGTGTGTGTGTGTGTGTGTGTGTGTGTGTGTGTGTGTGTGTGTGTGTGTATTCTCGGAACAGCACATTTTTTCCCTTGGAAAAAATTCACTGTTCTGAGCATTCGGGTACATCACATTTCAAGATTCCAAGATCGAGCTTATGGTGTTCGATATTTTGGAATTTCGATAATGTGATATAGACCCGTTTCTTATTCACCCTAGGGTGGCACAGCTGCCTTTTCAGGGACTTATGATTCTTTAAAGAAAAACTGGGTTTGTCATCAATTAACTTTTTGATGTCTTTTTCTACTTTCATAATGTCCCAGTGCTTCCTTACTATGTCCATGTAAGTCCGTGCATTGCTAGAGTAATAAAAAGGTACACTAACTTTCGTTTTAACTTGACCTCTCTTTGGACACCCATCTGCTATATCTCTTTGCTTGGAGAAATATGTTCTGGCCTTGAAATCGCTCAACCCACTGACCTCTTTTATACTGGTCTCTATATCTCTAATATTATAACCCCTTTCTTTCAATTCACTGCTGACTTTCTCAGTCTGCTGGTTAAAGTCCTCTTCTACAACATTCAACCTAGAGGCCCTATAAATCTGATTATACACATTTCTAAAAATATAAGGGGGTGCATACTGTCCTTGGCTAGAAGATTGTTGACATAACATTCATTTCTATGTAGTTTAGTGATTATGGCACCATCTTCTCTCTTTTCAACACTCACATCCAAAACATTAACTGTTTGAGTGGAAAGTGTATATGTGAAACTCAAAAAAGTGGTGCTTTGGTTAATATACTGTACAAATTCTAACAATTCATTATTAGTACCTTTCCGCAAAATAAAGAGTTCATCCACAAACCTCCCAGGAAATGTATCTTATCTGAAAAAGGGCCATGTAAAACATGCTTAATTTCCCATACTGCCATCATGGCATTGGTGTAGCTATTGGCACAAGACTTTCCCATTGCTACGCCACTAGACTGCCAGTAAAAATCTTGCCCAAATAAAAAAAAACATTGTTCTTCAGAAGAATCCTGAGTAATTGACATATGTGTTCTATGGTGTATGATTCTACCTGAAACATATCTCTAAGGAATTCACATATATTAACCAAAGCACCACTTTTTTGAGTTTCACATATACACATTCCACTCAGACACATGTCAACCATCTTCTAACCAAGGACAGTATGCATCCCCCCTTATATGTTTAGAAATGTGTATAATCAGATTTATAGGGCCCCTAGGTTAAATGTTGTAGAAGAGGACTTTCACCAACAGATTGAGAAAGTCAGCAGTGAATTGAAAGAAAGGGGTTATAATATTAGAGATATAGAGACCAGTATAAAAGAGGTCAGTGGGTTGAGAGATTCCAAGACCAGACCTTATTTTTCCAAGAAAAGAGATATAGGACATGGGTGTCCGAAGCAAGATCAAGTTAAAACAAAAGTTAGAGTACCTTTTTATTAGTCTAGCAATGCACAGACTTACATGGAGATAGTAAGGAAGCATTGGGACATTTTGAAAGTAGATAAAGACATCAAAAAGTTAATTGATGACAAACCCAGTTTTTCTTTAAAGAATCATAAGTTCCTGAAAAGGCAGCTGTGCCACCCTAGGGTGAATAAGAAATAGGGTATTATTAGATCTGATGCAGAGAGAGGTACCAAGAAGTGTGGTAGATGTTCGTATTGTAAGTATATAGACAGTAGTTCTAGGTTTGAACATCCAAACCAACAAACAACATAGGAATTCAACATTTCAGCTACTTGTGATAGTGAACACCTTGTTTATTTGGCCCACTGTATAGAATGTTGTAAGTTCTACATAGGGAAAACAGATAGATCCCTAAAAGAAAGAATACTTGAACATATTTATGCTATTAACAAGAAAAATAGAGTCAATCCTTTAGCTAAACATATTATCAACACAGATGTGAAACACAGCTTCAAAATGTCAGTTATAGGAAGAACCTATGAAAATATTAGAGGGTGTGACTTGAGGAACACCACTGAAGAACTTGAAGCAAAGTGGATAGTGAGACTAAGGGCAGATAAGGGCCATGGATTAAATGAATATGTTCCCTTATGGCCTAAACTGAAATCTAGACAACTTTTTAGGTGATTTTCATTTATTAGCTTCATACTGAAATGTTTTTTAATACATTGTGGTGATTCTTTAGTTGTTGTTGTTTGTCTTTTGGCTTTTCCCGGTTAGGGGTCGCCACAGCAGAACTCTGGTCCGCTAATGATCGGCAGTTGTTTTTTATGGTGTCAAGTTGCCAGCCCGATGGCCAACCTTCAGCGAAAACACACCCATTCAATGCATGTCTTTTGAACACCCACTCGATCACAGGGAGGACATGTAGACTCCTCACAAAAGGCACTCCCAACCCAAGCCAAGAATTGAATGGGAGAACCTCTTGCTGTGAGGCAACAACACTACTGCTGCACCACCGCGGAATGACAGAGCAAAATACTGCAGGGAAAAGCTAGGTACTAAAGCCTAAAACATGATACATAATTGTTTCCTACTGTAGTCTAATGTAGACGACTGCAAATAAATAATGCTCTGCTCGAGCAGTGGGCGAACCAGGTTTCCATGTGCACTGCCTTCAATGGTGCAGGTGAAACACCTGTGTAGTGACACTAGTAAATTAATGCAACGGTTGTTAATTGGAGTTTTTAAAAGGAAGCAAGTGAGTTTGAGCTGTGTACAGTATGCGTGAGAAGCTGGGTAACAGAAACAGGAAAATTGAGAGCCCTTGTGTGTGAGAGGCAGGAAGGTGCAGCAGCAGAGTGGATAACTAATGGCATTGTATAACAGCAGGTGAACACGATCCTGGGAGGGAGGAGGAGGAAGAAGACAACAGAAGGAAGATGCCATGAGTTGTACCTGATAGGAGCAAATCTGAAAATGAAAACTTCAGGAATCTAAGTCGGGAGTGCAAGGTAAGGATGGGGAGGAATTGGAGCCAATTCCATGGGCTAAAGGTGTGGGGGTTAGAGAGGCTGCACGGTAAGATGACTTTGCTGAGAGGATGTCATGGAGACAGGACTGATGGCCGAGCTGAGAATGTGAGATGAGGGAATGGAAGATGTAGCAAGAGAGTAGATGAAATAAAAAAACTCAACCTAAGTATGAGAAAAGAGAAGCTGGATGGGGACAGTTGAAGTAGGAGTTGGGTTCGGAAAGAAAAGAAAAGTGAGAAGTCTGAAGTAGCATGATGTAGAAACAGGGCAAGCTGACCTCCTTAAGAGAAGCAAGGCAAAGCAAAGATGGAAAGGAGAGAATGGGTAGTTGCAGGTCAAACTTAGAATGTGATGAGGTGAACAGACTGAGGTTATGGGTCTTGGCACAAAGAGTTTGTATTAAGAAGTTACGGACCAGTGTTCGTGGACAAACCACTATGTGAATGAGGAATTTTTATTGGTGATTCTTTAGTATTGTGTATAAATTGCTCATATACATATATATTTTTTGCATATTTTGGTTTATGTAATATATAGGGATTGAATGTGTTTTTGGAAGGTATTTGCTGTTCAAGTCATGTGTTTCAAGGGGGTGTGTATAAATGAGAGGGGTATGATTGTTTTATTTTATATTGGCATCTGATGAAAGGGGGTTGCCCAGGAAAACACTTGTGTTCATTAAAATCTGTTTGCACTGGATCCTGCAGCTGTCTCCGAGTTCTGGTGTTTTTGATGGGGTTTTGGACATTCATTTTATACAGGACAAGTGAGTTTGGGAGCTTTGGTGACTGTGTTTTGCTATATTATACCATGAGTCATTTTTAGCTGAGTAAATGTTAGGAAGTTGGGTACTTCAAACCAGTTTAGTTGGCGTAGCATAATACAATTATGTGATCTATATGGGGAATCAGTGGCAAAAATTGAGACTGGGCTGGAAATGCTGAAGGTGTTATATATAATTGGGGTATTGTGGTTACTGTACACTTTCAATGTCCCTGAAAAGAGGGATACTACTTCCAGACCTGCAAACTGTGATGATAGTAACACTTTTCAATAACTAAGACAGAAGGGTGTTTTCCAGCTACAGAGGGATAACACCCTTTGGCCTCCAAGAGAACCCTATGTCTCAGTGCTGGACTGGATACTTTGTCTAGTTTTTGAGCCCTTCATTCAGGATGAGCACTGTTGATTCCTTCCTGAATGCTGAATAGTGGTGTGACGCCCATGCACTGGCCCAGTAATCAAGGAGCCTCAATCCTCACCACTAGCACCAGTGAGAGGCATGCACATTGGAAAGGATAACAAGTACACACACAGTAAAGTACAATTTCTCATAAGAGCACACAGAGATCGCAGTCAGTCTGGGGTTGGTTTCTCCTGATCTCTCCAGATCCCCAATAAGACTCCCCACTGGCATAGCTATAGGGTCCAGATCTCAGCCTAGTGGTCAAGCTAAAAATCACTAGCACCCTCTCTTTCCAACCAGTGCTTTGTGTCCCTGCCCAAGTAGCTGTCACACACACACACACACACGCACACACACACACACACACACACACACACACACACACACACACACACACACACACACACACACACACACACACACTTTAAGATTTGATTTATATACAAACACACAGACACTCTTGGGGAAGGCTTGCACAGGTTCACTAGGTATGTCCCTTCTGTCCAGGCTATAAGGTAGTAATCCACTGCCACCAGAACCCCTACTTATCAGCTACTATAAGGCCCTTCCCAAAGGGTGTCAAATTTTAATGTGCAATATTATTATCCAATTAGTAAGTGTGACCAGAAATTTAAAGGCTATTGGAGTGGCTTAGTGCAGTATCATTATATACATGCAAGTACTCTAGAGCTTAAATTATCTCTACATAAAGCAGCCACAGTTGAAAGGTTTAAAAATATTTAATAATACATAATAAAAACATAAGACAAATCTTTTCAATTCAACACAGTGCTAGTCAAGACTTCAGAGATCACAGGAATATAATGACGTAAATATAGAAAACAGCTAGTCTACTCTTACTATTTTCTATCTATTTCTAAGAAAAATACTAAAGTCTCACATCTTACTTACATACAGAGCAAGCAAGTGCTGGCGATGTCAGTTCTGAAGACAAATGCAAAATGGTCTCTTTCTCTCTGAGATCTCTTAAATTGATAATACATCACTGCTGACTCATTTTAGATCACATCATTCTTGACACTGCTCTGGTTCCCAGGCTACCAGAAACTCTAAATTTGCATTTCTTACTTTTCTTAATAAGCTTGCACCTCGCCAGGAAGCCACAGCAATAAAAGACATTATACATGTAAAACCTTGCAATTAACTTTAGTCTCAAAATAATAGAAGGAATTCGTCTACAAGCTTTGAGATCAGTCATAAAATGCTTTACTTTATCAGCTTTCTTCCAGCAGGGTGCACTGTGGATACATTTTTGAAGTTCAGAACATATAACACAGCTTTTTGGAATTTTGTTTTCTTACATGTGTAAAACAGCCATGTGGATTATATTAATATTTTCAATGACATATAATTATCTACAAAATGCTATCTAGCTGGGCTGGCAGTCTTTCAGTTTTTCACAAGTGTTTCAGCTCTTTTATGTGGTAGGGTTATTAGACAAGTACCAGCACTGCCTACATGGGTTTTGACGAGGAGACTGCATATGACTGCGTAACTCAGAATGTCTTGAGGTACAAGCTAGATCATTATGGAGTTTACAGGGCTGCTGCTATTGCTCTATGCAGATGAGAGGAAATCAGCTGATTTAGTTGAGCAGATGAAGATAATTAGGGTATTTTTTATTACTGGTAGTACAGCAAATGAAAAGATTGCCCAGTGGATAGATAAAGAAGTAACAGAGGCATTGTACAAGACTTTGGAAGTGAAAGAAGAGCTGAGGCAGGATGATGATTCTCATTTAAGCAGTCAATCTAAGATTCATTCTTCAGCTATGGTCATGAACATTTGAGGGTGAGATCACCAATACAAGTGTCAGTAATGAGCTTCTCTTGTGGGTAGCTGGACTAAGTTTCCATAACAGAGAGAAGAACAAAGCAGACCAAGAGGACTGTTGAAGAGAGCAACTGCCTCTATTAGATGAGAGAATTCCTTGAAACAATTTTTTGTGCCTAGTGGGAATCTGCACTGAGCACTTCTCACAGGAGTCATACCTGGCTTGGTCCACTGTGAGGAGGCCAGTGACCAGATAAAGAACAAGCTGGTGGATTATATCTTAGCCTTCCTGGGAATACCTTGGGGTCCCAAAAACTTATCTAGAAATAGCTGTTGGGCATAAAGATTCTGGGCAGTTCTGCTCGACTTGCTACAACTATGCATGAAAAAAAATATATAAGGATGACTAGATGGACGGATGGATGAATGGATGGATGGATGGGGATGGATGGGAAATAAGTCTGGTACAGCACTAAATATGTAATGTGTTGCTCCATAATTGGTGAAAAGCAGAGATTTATGTAGACATGGAATATATCCTATAACTGAAAATGGGAATATCTGACATGAAAAGTTAATAGCTAACTTATTGTTGACTTTACTTCACTATTGACTTGTGCCAAAGAGAATGTTGCAATAGAACTTACCATTCTGCATAAGTAATGCAGCGATCTATACACAAGCTGTTTTGTCAATAATACTAAATGAAAGCATATGTTTGTCATTATTTCTTTTGCTATGTTTATTTATTTAAGATTTATACAATAGTTTCAATATTGTTATGTGTGCATATTTTGTTTGCTTGTGTGCTGTCTATGAGTTATTTGCTTTTATCTGTATGCTGGACATTCTTCCCCAGGTTAGGCAGCAAAATGAGCTCAAGGTTCATTGCATGCACTTGTCTACTGAACGTCAAAACAAATAGGAATTAAATTTCTTCAGAATAATGCACTTATTTGAAACAACCAATGACCAAACAAACTAAAGAAAAAAAAAAAAAACGTGTTGAGCAATAACATAAAAAGTAGTAAATGTGAAACAACAAATGTTACACTGACTTACATATAATTCTACCATCTTTATGGCACACAAGGATAAATTGCTAGCAAGTTTGGAGCTTGAGGAGCTTGCAAAGTAAGGCAGGAGTAAGAAGCCAATATCAGCTTGCCCATCCTAGGGGTATGGAGGTGATCTAACAATGTAGACACTAGAAACAGATATGACATACAGTGTCTGAGATAAAGATGTGCAATTGGCTGAGACAATACATAATCCCACAGTATGTATCACAGATATGCAGAAATGAGAGTTCACATTAGGAAAACAAAGAAGGCTCTTGCATTTGCATATATGCATTCTAGTCACTAGGTGTCAGGAAATTGTCAGGGGGAAAAGAAAAACCAGGAAAGTCCTTCACTGTTGCTTGGATGATAGCCTGCCCTGACTGGATCTTACACTGGTGGTGAATTAAAGGAGCACATTCATAGCTAAAAAGGACAGGTGATGAGCTGGGGTTAATGGAGGTAAGGATATAGTATATAAAATAACTGCTCGCCATAAAAAGCAAAAACAGTCTGTATTATTTACAATTAACTTTTCTATAAATTTACAGCATTGTATATTCTTCCACCAGTGAAAGGATAAATATTTAAGCAATTCTACTTTATTCCCATGTTTTGAAAAGTTAGTTGGCATTGTCATAGTTAAAGAAATTCACATAGCTAATCACATTCTTTTGATCATATAGAAAATTGTAATATCTAAACAAATAGCAGTTTGACATGGGGTTAGTAGCAGCTATAATGGAGATGTAATTGTCTAAAGGAAAATAAATTTGCAGTATAAGAAAGTGTTAATTGTAGCAGCTTGTTGAGAAGCTAAAAATGACCACTACATTTTCATGATCACTGACGGAGCATTAAGGAATTTATGGCAGAATGCATTTTAGTCAGCAGTTAAAAGAAAGGTAGTAATCCACTGAAGATATGATTTGTGATTAATTCCAATGCTTAAAGTAAAAATGATGTTGCTAATCTGACTGCCTTAATAGGCTGTTAAACTATCAGCCTGTGAAGGCAAGCATTTGAGTCAGTATTTCTTTGACTGGAAATTCATTGTATGAGGAGCTCAAGAATCCATTTATTTGCTTAACTAATTTTTCACCTTTTCCTTAAGGCTGCATCACTTCAGAATTAGTATAATTCATTTCAAATAGTGTTCATAGGTAACTACTAGGGTAGCTGCTCTTGTGGGCCATTTTAAGCTTAGACAATTTTCCTTTTAAAAGTAAGAATCAAACCCTGTACTTTGTGTTTGTGAGGTATACACCTTAACCATTATGCCAACGTCCAACCCTTCAAATATGTCTAAGCCATTTGTTTTCAAAATCAAAGCAGTTATATGAATTTATGTTCACTGAAGTAAATCTGATAATTATTTATTCATTTTGTTTTCATTCTTAAAAATCAGTCCTGCACTTTCAACAATGCTTTTATTTTATTTTTTTTTTAACTGGAGTAAGCTGTCCTACTGTCTGGTCTAAAGTGTGAAGATCAAATGCTTCCAGACTTACTGGAAACACAGTGGTTAGCTTGAGTATAGCTCTGCAACAGTCTGATGCCATTAATTAATGGATGATAGAGTGGAGAGGGATCAGAGAAAGTAAAGAGTGAGTTTGAAGAGCAGACCATTGAATATTTCTTAAGCTACTTCTTTTGGGACAAATCAATTCACAACAATTTCCTTCTCTTAATAAAATTCATAATAACCTTAATAGTGTATGAAACCACTGCAATGCTCAACAAAGTGCCACTAACATAATAAGTCTCTACAGGCTGTTGGTCAGGACTGAAATCCATCCTTGGTAAGTGTTTATTGCTGGCAGAGAAAAGAAACAAATCAATGATTCCATTTTTTCTGCTTCAGAAAGTCAAATACACTGCTTTTTTTCTATTAGCAAATTGTTTTATAAAGTTATCTTACAGTATATTTTTATGAATTTTGTAGATCTTTTTAAAGAGAATTTGTAAGACTATTATGACTTTCTGTTGAGCAATGGCATTGAGCAGAGAATAGTATGTTTAAAATGGCAGCAACAATTAAGAGAAATAGCATTTGAAGAAGTAACAGTGTCTCATTACATGCTAAAATCTGGAATAAGTTCTTTGTTTAATACCTCTCATTTTCTGGAGACATGGAAGTGGTTAAGAAAGAAGGAGTGAAAATAAAACTGTCATGCTCTAAATGTGTCTGCAGTTTATGTCTGCATCAGGTCTAAGAAAATGATCGTGGCAGCTGTACCAGAGGGGAAAAAAATAATATTTTTGAAAATTATTACTTTATTTCTTACAACACTTAGCTTTCTTCATAAATGTATTGATTCATGGATATTCCAAAGCCACTGAAATTCATGACCATTCTCACCTTGCCAGTATCCTCCCTGAGGCAGCATCCCTTTCTCCAGGAGGGCTATACCTTGTCAATCATGGACATTTTTGGATGCCCAGCCAATCATCTAGGTTATGTTTATAGGACGATAGTAGGTCCCACTACTTAACTTGCTGGGGGAGTTTATTCCAGATGTTTGTGAAGCACTGGGTTATGCACTTATCCCTCTATCATATTTTATTTATCTTTTGGTGAAAATTTATGTTCCCAGTCCTAGTACTGGGGGAAATACTGGTCTTGTAAGAGAAGCATGAGGTCCGTGACAACTGAGTATTTAATGGCCAGCAAGCAAGACAGAGATCTTCCTGCAATAGTTTATAAGACAGTGTATAAACAGTTAAGGTTTCCATCCTATCTTAGTAGCTTAGGGACTTTAGGCCTGTGGCCTTTTTGGTCAGGAACTATTGGGGTCTTTCAAATTGTTAGACTTGTTTAGTAAGATATGCATTTAAATGATGACTATGTTAAAATTTAAAGAAATGGAGGTAGAATATAATATTTCTAATGCTGCTCATGTGTGCTGCTCTGCTCAGGCTTTATATAACATTTCTGATTGAATAAAAATGCCATTGAATGATATACATAGAAAAGATAATTTCATTTCTCTTTTGAATATGTTACTAGTCAACTTTATTTATTTATTTATTCATTTTTACATTTGTTATTACATTTGTTGACCTCTTTAGTCCGACTGAGCCTAGAGAGTCCCTTTTCAGTGGAGACAGAAGAAAATCTCCAGGAAAGTAACTAGTAAAAACAAGAAAAAAAAACAATTAAAATTGTAAGATACTTAACAGTACAAAAACAGAGAAAAATATACAACAGGAATATTTACAAGACAAAAGTACATTTGTTTGAGAATGCAGTAGCAATATGTTTGAGAAATTTCATTAGAATTAAGTTATATACAAGGAAATATAACAATGCTTTAAAATAAAAAAATATTTTCTAATATGTAATATACAATTCAGAGTAATGTCATGGCATAGTACATCAAAGATGCATTTAATAGCATAGGTATTAACTGCAGCGAGAGTAATATGTGTAGACAATTTAGATAGGAAATACCAGGCAGATATGTTAATCAAGAGAAGAATTAAAATGCATTAGGTTATTTTCTGACAAGTACAGATCCATGCATGTTGGAAATTAATTTTTAGTTGCTTTTTCAATTTGCCAGTTTGGGCAGTGGAGTGAAGGGACAATGGAAATTTGTTCAATGAGTATGCAATTGAATGACTGTAAAATATTTTTACAAAAGTTTCGTTAGGTTTGCTCATATTAAGTAGTTTTTGTCGTGTGCTTCTGAGGTCAGGATTGGATGTGTAGGGTATAGGTATGGCTATAAGGGCAGGGTATGATGCTATACGCAATTTATAATTGTGATATTTGAAGCATGTGGGGGAGCTCAGGCCATCTTAAGGTTTTCAGGGATATCCAATGATGGGATTTCTAGCTATTACTGGCTGCAAATCTGGCTATCTTGTTATAGGTGCTTTCTAGTTTGGCTAAGAGATTATTTTGGGGGTTAGTAAGTATGGGAGCAGAATATAGCAGGGATGGTAGAATAAATGTTTGAGCTAGTATAGGTCTAGATTTCTTAGGTAATTTGTTGTTGTGGTGCAGAAGACCTAGTTTTTGATTGGACTTTTTGATACAGTTTAAGCAATTTGGTGTTTGAGTTGGTGGTGATAATTGTATTATCTAAGGATGAGATGGTGAAGTTGTCTTTAGCTGGATTGAGGTTTTTTGGAAGGAAAAGGAGAAGCTTGCTCTTTTTGGGGTTGAGAAGCAGGTTGTTTTCAGTTAGCAATTGTTCTACCTGGTGCAGAGATTGTTGAGTGACAGTGTGGAGATTTTGTATATTGTCAGAGGTGTTAATAATTGTGGGATCATCTGTGTTCTGTATTAAGATAGAGTGGAGGCAGGAGACATGGAGGTTGTTTGTAAATATATTAAAAAATAGAGAACCCAGGATAGAGCCCTAGGGAATCCCATTCTTAGCAAGATGTAAAGGGGAGAAGGATGTTTGCCATCTGATGGACTGATATCTGTTTGAGAGGTAGCTGTTAAATCAGGAGGTAGTGGAGATAGAGAGTTGTAGATTGGAAAGTTTATTTAGGAGATGGGATGGGAAACAGTATCAAATGCTTTGGATAGGAACAGGAATAGAGCTGATACGAATTTATTTTTATCTCTGGCTTGGGCAATGTTGTGTGTGAAATATAGGAGGGCAGTGGTAGTACTGTAAGGGTCAGAAACCATCAGAAACCATGCTGTGTGTGCGTAATTAGGTTTGCCTGTAAGAGGTGATTTAGTATTTGTCTATGTGTACATTTTTCCAGTGTCTTAGATAAGGGGGATAGTATGACAATAGGCCTGTAATTTGAGGATTCTGTAGAATTTCCTCCTTTGTGGAGGTGTATTATGAAGATTTTTTTCCAGATATCTGGTACTGTATTTTCTTGGATAGATCTATTCATTAGTATAGATAGGGTGCCTATTATTTAAGTGAATGCTTAAATTTGTGAATGCTGTTTCATCGGGTATGATTATGCAAAATGGCAAAATGCCAAAAGCACGGAACAGCATTTATTTCCTAGGAAAAAAATCACTGAGCCATTTTTAGGACTTTGCCATTTCCTCCACTGTGGTGCAATCTCTGAGTTGGTATATTTAAGTAGGGGTGTGTGTGGGTGGTGAAGCCCCCCACTTTATTTTGTGTTTGGATTATTTATTTATTTATTTTTTTATGAATCAGTGATTTTTTTCCCTGGGAAAAATTTTGCTGATCCATGTGTTCGAGATTTTGGATTTTCGGGTATTGTGGGTCGATTATATAGCATTCACAATTTAGTGCATTTATTAATATAGTATAAACCTGTATAGATACAGGTAATGCTATGGATCTGGCTGCATGTTTGAGAAATAATGGAGGGAGTTTGTCAGCTGATGGGGAACAGGGTTTGAGTTTGTTAAGAAGTGATCTGATGAAGAAAGTTGCTACAGTTGCTAGGGAGAACGAGGGAAGAGATGATTTGGGAGATGGAGTCTTAATATCGACAGTGTATAGTTTAGTAAGCTTTTCTATTGTTTTGATGAAATAATTGTTAAGTAGAGTTGCAGTTTTGCTAGAAGGTTTGTTAGGGAAGGGGTTTCCCTGGAGATAGTAATTTGTTTACTGAGTGACAAAATTTCTTCGAGTTGGAATATGGGTTGCTCAGAAATTTTGGTAGAAATTTTTTTTGTCCAGTAGTACCTGCTTTGTTGTTTGGTTGTGAAGCTGTTTGTATAAGATCAAGTGGAAAGTTGAGTTGTTATTTTTTTTCCATGGTCTCCAGGCACTGTTTCTATTGTTTATAAGGGATTGAGTAGCCTGGTTTAGCCATGGTGCATAATTACATTTTAGCCTAATGTTTCTACTGGGAAACAGAGTGCTAAGTGTTTCTAGGAATATATTGTTGAAGCTTCGGACAGCCTCATCAAGGGGTAATGTGTGTAGGAATGACCAGTTTACAGTAATTTATTTAATGTGACAGAATTGTAAGTTTTTAAGGTTACAAGACTCTTTGTATAGGTAGCTCTTGTGAAGAATGGGAGAGTGTTTACTACTGAGTTAGGGAGGTGGTCACTAAGGGTGTTAGGTAGGGTGGAAGGGTTATGATAGCACTGGGGGTTGGATACTATTATTCAGTTGATGACCGAGTCATTTTGGGAATTTTTTTTTGCCGGTGCATGGGCAAGGTGATCAGCTTGGTAAAGCCATAAATGTTTATAGATTAGCTAGGGGTGGAAGTATTAACAAGGATCCAGTCAATATTCATATCTCCAAAGATTATGGTTTCACATGGAATAGATACAGAAATCCAAGAAAGAAACTGCTTGAGTATAGGAATGTTTTTACCTGGGGGTATAGAGATCACTGCAATAGCAAGTTTTTTTGTGTTGATTTAGGTTACAGGTTGATATACGTATTTTGGCAGGGCAGAAATCAGGGCTAGCTATTGAGAGGGGGGAGAGAGAGAACTGGTCAGAGTACAGTATAGTTACTCCCCCACCTTTTTTTGCATCTATCCAGTTGAGTATTATAACCAGGGGGGAGAACTTCACAGTTTGTAATATGAGGTTTTAGCCATGTTTCAGATAGGGTAAATATATCTGGGTTATATTGAGAAATCTAGGTGTGAATGAGGGTGCTTTTATTGACAATGCGTTGTATATTCATTGAAAAATAAGAGTTTTGGAGACTTGTGATTGTGATGAGTTATTTGTCAGATAGTTGGATGGAAGAGTTCTGTATAATTATGGTTAGAGTGCTGTTGACAAGTGCCTAGGTTGGGGTGAATATCACCAGATAAGAATAGTATTGTTCTTTAAAGTATTTTAGGAAGAAACACTGGCTAAGGAACTGATGTTTTGTTTTGATGAGAGGTTGGGCATTCGGTATGTGCAATACTTTGAACTTGTGAAATGATATAGTGGAATAGTTAAAGAGAGAGGGGCAATGGGGGAGTATTTATTTGGATGGTGGGTATTGGGATAAGAGAGTGTGGGAGATGGGGTGGTAAGCAGGTGAGGACCATGGTAAGTGGTTAGAGCAGAGAAAAGAACTGGAAAAAGGTGGGAGAGAAATAGAGTTTTGAAAGGTATAGCCATGATTTAGTTTCATGTTAGAAGGAATAAAAGGGTAAAGAATTTATTTAAAGATAGTAGAAGAAATCAGAATTGATTAAAGGAGTTTTATTAATTGAGTAACTGAAAGAGTTAATAGCATGTAAGGTTCAGGAGTAGAGGGTAGTGGAAATTACAGTTAATGGTGATGCGGGGTATGAGCAGAGAAGTGGGGATGTCTATTAACTAGTGTGAAGGCAGGGCAAAGCAGGTTTATCTATAAAGGAAATTATGTCAGGGGAGGGTGGTAGCAGAGTAGGTCCGAGCGCAGCAAGGGCGAATGGAGCGGGATGAGCCAGAAAACTGGACCAGGCTGGCTGCCAAGAAAACAATCAGGAAAATCAAGCTCAGTCAATTCCAGGTTAGTGTATTGCAATATCTTTCAAATTACTAGAAATTTTGTACAACTAATCTAGTACAGCTTGGTGACAAGGACCACCACTTCTATAGGGAAAACATTACAAGTATGGGCTGCAGGTACATAGGTAAACCTTTTCCAAGTGAAAGAAAGTTGTTTTAAGTAATTGAACTTGGAGTACAATAGGAAGAAAAATGAGGGGGACAAGTAGTGTGCACCCTTAGTGTAAAGGCTATAGCAAAAATGCCTTCAGTTTGGAGGACAGATTAAATATAACTCTAACATACACTAGTTTAGCTGAAAGTACTTTAGTGTTCCACCGATGTAGGGTCTCACAGTGTAGGGCCACCAGACAGCCTTTGGTTTATTGGAGGTTGGCCAGAACACAGATAAAAGTTTTGCTAAGGGGACTGGAAATAAAAAGAAAAAGTAGGTAAATATTATGTCTGAAGTTTTAAAACACTCAGATTACCAAGTAACTAAGAAGATATAGGATGCAGGGAAGGGGCAGCATTCTTTGTAAGAAACAGCACAATTCTTTTAATAACACAAATGCAAGGAAAGCAGAGAAAAAAACTGTAACTGCAGTTGATACCAACTATCATAACACAGTGGTATTATACAGAAATGATTGACAGACAGGTTACTGATCTAAAAGTACAGACAGCAGGCAACAATATTCACTTTAGTGAATAAAGCAGCATTGTATCTGTTATTTAAAGTCACAATATGCTATGAGTATAATTCCATACTTTCATAAATTTTCCAAAATTACAATTAACATAAACATATCACAGGACGGAATTTGAAAACATAACAAAAATAAAAATCATTGTCCACAAAAAGAAATATTTGAAGACTATAAACCCAGCAGCAATATAATAATAATGCTAAGAATTAAAATTATTTCAAACTATTTAAACCAATATGTATCTGCTGTGGTCATTAAGGCAGACCCCAGATTCACTGCAACATCATCCTACTAAATGCAGTCAAGATTCAATGCTCTTATATTTTCCACATTAATAAATTACAAGATAGGGAGCAGCAATGGCCTTAATCATCTTTATCCTAACCAGTTGACATACCCGTGAGTTTAGAAAGCAGATACATTAATCTAATGAAGATTAAGCAGCCACTTAATTTGTATGATAATAAATCACTATCTTAGTCTCTGCATAATGCAGACAAATTCATCAAATGTTTTACTATAAGGACTAGGAATGTCTTAACTTTTTAATCAAGAATGTAGAAACTTGGCACACCCAAATAAATAACAGTCAGTTTAAAAACTACTACAGTATTACAACAATTTGAACACAAATTATAACATACATCATTCTTCCAAAATGAAAAATATAAGGTTCAGCAGTTGATCTAATTTTAAAGAAAATGACACCAATAGCTAAAAGAGAAAATCTAGACTCAGAAGCCAGACTGAGAAAAAGAAAACAATATTGCTATACAAAACATTTATATTCTTGTGATTGTCAGAAACTGTAAGATTTGGTTATACAAGTACCATTAGCACATAATTTTATCAAATGATTTATGTGGTTCATTACACAGATGGTGCTGTTTGCACTCTTCTTTAATGTACCAACTAACAATTCCATAATAGTGGATTCACTGTGATTAGTCAAAATGCATAAATCCTTGGGAGACAACAGTTTCAAAACAGTAATGCAACTCAGGTAACAAAACACATTAGAGCAGCCCACTCATATGGCAGCATATGGTTGGAACTCACAGCATTCCACTCATACTCTTTTTAATTTTGGATATGGTCATTGATAACATTCAAAAGGAAATGGTCAGGCCTGTTTTACAGAGAGAGAAAAAGCTCTGAATGCGGGACAGATGATCTAGGTTGATTATTGGCCTAGCTACTGAACAAAATGGTGACGGGAGCATAGGAGTGTGCAGAAAATGTCAGCTCACCCATTCTGGGATGGAAGGAAGGAGGAAGGGAGGGAGTGGAGTGGAGGAGTCACTGCAATACCAGCAACAGTAGGTACGCGGTACACAATACCACAATCAGGGACATGTCTTTTGTTTAGCCATGGCAGTAGCAGTAGCATCTACTCCACCCAAGTACAGATGTATTATAAGCTTCTGTGTCAGTCACAGCCTTGCCATGAAAACATTCCTTAGCTTTGTCATGACTTTATGCTTAGAAAAATGCCCCAGTCTTCGGGTTGTCAGACCCTTAAACTACTAAAGCAGAATAGGAAATGGATTTATGTCTGTCTGAATGGCAGTTCCCTCTAATCAGATGTCACCTCACCCATGGAAGGGTTTGGAACAGATGAGGAAAGAAGGGGTTAAATCTGATAGTGGGGGTGTTGGTTAGCAGATAGGGAGACAAAAGTCATACAAGAGTCTGAACAAAACCAGGAAAAGCTCACCAGACCCGGACCAAACCAAAACGGAAGATAGCAGTTTTCAATGGATGTAGTAAAATTTAGTAAACCTGCTGTAAGATACAAGCTGGTGAACCAAACAGAGCAAATAAAAAGTCAGCTGCATAAATGTTGAATTTCTTCCAAAGATGGTAAAAAGCAGTCCAAATAGTTCCACCACAAAGCTTTTATTCACAAAACACCAAGCGCTTTCGCCTGGACAATTCCAGGCTTTTTCAAGGTTAAATTTCAAATGAGGCCACACTGCTTTTATACACTAGTTAATTGGCCAATTGAACAATTAAGTTCATCATTAAGATGTTTCAATCTACTTTTTAAAGTGCAAACGTGCAGTGTTGTTACTGAAATTCCTCTTATTTTAAAACAAGTGTGTTGCAGGTAAATACTAAACAAGACAAAATACCTAAACAAACATACAGTTCAAATATTGTTAGAACCTGAATCTTTTATAAAACCATTCAAGTTAGCAATTTCTACTAAACACTCTTAGGTCACAAGTTTGTCTAAACTTAAAACTACTCATTTAAAAACATCAGTAAAAATAAAAATAACAAAACTTATAACTATAAAAAATTCTTAAGATATAAAATATCATATTGTTTTAGAAGGAACAGAAAAAATACCCATTGTAATTGCTATTGGAATTAATTTGTTGTCCACTATACTACAAAACAATTCGTGTTAATTCATTGTGTTATTCCTAATGTTCATAATTGATTTTTATTTAAATTAATTATATATTGTTTGTCTTTTTTTAAAAACTACTAAGTTCAAATAGCCCAACTATTCCTAAAAATTGTAAATTTATACACTTGTATATGTGAGTTGAAGGAATTTAAAGCTTGTTCCTTCTCATTTTCAGTATGCTATTAATGCTAATGCTTTCATTCATACCAGGACTCCTTGAAGCATCTAATTTAATTTGCCAGGTTAACTCTCTAGTTTCCAAATAGGTTTCCCAGTCACCTCCCTGGGGTCATTGGTGACTCTTTCTAAGATGAAAAATTTTATACACATCTTGTCACAGATTAGAGAGTGTTTATAGAAAGCATTAGTATTTTTCTTTCTTTCAATTTCATATGTATGTTCAGATATACGTTTTTAAGGGTTCTAGTGGTTTTACCCACATAGAAACCATTACAAAAGTGCAAATGCCAAGGTAAACTATACCTGTAGTATTACAATTGTAGTGGCCCAACGCTCTTAAAGTGCAATTCCTAGCAGGAATGAATATTTTATCAGCATTTAACAGGAACTTACATTGTCTACATGCCCCACATTTGAAAGTTCCATTCTTCCTATGTGGGGATGTGGTGTTGAAGGTGTTCCTTATGCTGGTATTCTGTTCTAACATTCCTTTAATATTTATGTCCCGCTTTCTAATGAAAGTTAGTGACCTTGGTAAATAGTTCTTAATGTCTTCTTGTGATGTGAGCATGGACCAAAAAGTTTGTAGTGTATTTTCAATAAAAGCAGCATCTTTAGTGTATGTGTAACTAAAACTGTTTTGTATGTCTTTATTTTCTTTGCTCCTGTTGTTGATAGCCAGAAGACCTTTACTTAACAAAGGTGGGAACTCAGAGTCTCTTTTTCTTACTATCTCTTCAGTTATCATATTAATTAACTGAGGTGGGTACCCCCTTTCTACTAGCATGTTAGCTAGATTTGCAGCCTCCTTCAAAAGGCTTCTAAGGTACTGCAGATTCTCGATGCTCTAATCAACTGGCTCCTTATAATTCCCTTCTTAGTATAAAAGGGATGTGAACTCTCAAAGTGCAGGAATGTGTTAGAATATAGGGGCTTTCTAAAAATAGTCGATTCAAAGTGTTCCCCTTTGTTGTCCTTGGTAAGAAGGATGTCCAAATAATGCAATGAATTAGTGTCAAGTTCGTAAGTAAAGAACAAGAAGTTAGTTGTTGTGTTGATGTATTCAAAGAACTCCAAAAAACATTCTTTTGAACCCTGCCACAATAAACAAATGTCATCAAGGTATCGTTTGTAAAAAAGAATGTTATGCTTCCACCTTGAAGAATGTATGTAATCTTGTTCCCATTTGTGCAGGACAATGTTCGCATAAGATGAAGCACAAGGGGAGCCCATGGCTACCCCTTTTTTCTGCCTAAAATGCTTTCCATTAAAGAAAATGTAATTGTTGTTGAGAATAATTTCCATAAATTCTATCAATAAGTTAATCTGGTTGTTACTTAATTCACTTAAGTTTATCAAAATGTCAGAAAACCAGTCAATTCCAGTATCGTGAGGTATACTTGGGAATAATTCTATTACGTCTATAGTAATCATCAAGACGCCTTTATGACAGATGTTAGATGGAATACTGGCCAAAAATTCCCAAGAATCTTTACACACGTAAGGAAGTGTGGAAATAACTGGTTTAATTTTGTGTTCTACATATTTACCTAAAGGTTCAGTGATGCTGTTTGCTCCAGCTACAATTGGCCTAAATTTCAAAGGAAATATTCCTTTGTGAACCTTTGGTATCCCAAATAGTATTGGGGTTTTTGGATGTGGAACATGTAAATAGTTAAATAGTTCTTCATTTATCACCCCTTGGAGTAAGTGGTCATTTAAAGTGTGTTTGATGTTAGCTTGGGCAACATTAAGTTCATTAATAGATGATTGTTCATAAGTGTTAGAATCCTGCAAAATGTCAAACATTGCTGTGTCATAGTCGGAGGTCTTCATTAAGACCATCCCACCCCTTTGTCCGGTTTCATAACCCTGATTTTTGCTCCTTATCACTTCCATAGCTTCTACTAAGTAGGTGTTAAAATTAAGTGGAGAATCCTGTCTGTTTGATAAGTTACCTCTCAGGGTATTTTCAATAAGTTCTTCAAATATTTTTAAACTCGGGTGCAAAGGTGGGTTAAAAGACTAGACCTAGTGATGTTACTACTGACAGTATGTTGCCCCTTGAAAAGAAGTGAAAGATTGAGATTCCTAATGAACAGTTTCAGTTCTATTATTAATTTAGGAACATACGCAGGTCTTGATGGAACATAGTTTAACCCTTTAGTAAATAATTCAAAATGAACCGGGGTGATTTCCAAGTTGGTATAATTATAAATGTTAAAGTTGTCAGATGAAACAACAGTAAAGTTAGCATTCAATTAGAACTCAAACAGGTTTCAGTGCTACTGTTTAATTGTGTGTTCTCCCCCATGCTTGTTGGTATGGGGCATTCAAATTCCTCCCCCCTGGTCTGCCCTGGGGAAAGTAAAAACCCTGTGGAGAGTTACTATTTTCTTTTTGTGCTAGTCTTTCACTCCTTCTTAACGGTTCAGGGTTCTGTACATTTCTAGCGTTCTGACCTGCATTTCTTTTTCATATTCAACTTCATTAATCCTGGTAACTTGGTTAGATTTCAACCCTAAGGGATAAGCTCTCCCTTCTCTGTATTCTAAAAGGTCTCTGTCTAACTTTTTATTTTTCTGTCAATAACTTTCTGACAGTGCTGGTCTACTTCTAAGAACACTTCATCATATTTCTTCTTGTGTCTAAGGAAATTCTTATGCTTTACAATATTGTCATTTAAAACAGTCAATTCATCCAAAAATACATTGCATTTATTCTGGTAGTCCTTCACCATCAAATCCAACATTTCCAGGCCAGTTTGATTAAAAAGTTCAAGTAGCTGTGTGTGTAAAACTGAACCAGCAGTAGCACTGTTGGGAAATTTATAACTTCTAAGGCCTTTCGGCACTCTTTTTGCATTAATGCATTCTTTTAGATAACTAATTTCAAGCTGACAGTTCTTATATGAATACAGCTTGTTACTAAAAGAGTCAAAATCAACATCCAACTGCTGTGTATTCTGGTGAAAAGTACCTTTTTTGAACTCCGGTTGGAGTTCTGTCCATTTTTTAAAATTGAATGAATTCTCCATGTCTCCGCCGTTTGGCGCCCTGTTGTTAAAGTTCTCCTCATGTCTTAATGCTGTCCCAGCTCCTAGTATACCGCTTGTACTAGCGGTGCCATTCGGCTCCTGCGCCGTACGTAGTCTTTGTTGAAGCAATGTTGCTTGCTGTTGATGCGGTATTGCTAGTAGTTGATTTCCCGGAGGAAAAGAAAAGTCTGTAACTTCGGGCTCCGAAGAGTCTACAAGAGTCTACAAAAAAAATTCAGAATTATTCACTACTTAGTAAATGAAAAAATAAAATGGGATAGAGTTAGAAAATAATATATATATATATATATGTATACACATATACATATATAATATATATTTGCATTGAGAGAGAGAACCTCAGGCTGCATCAATACTATGTATTCAACCATTTGTGAAGTATAGCTGAACAAGCAATTTTAAATAAAGTTGCATATTGCGCTTACTGTTTCTAAACATAAAAATATTAAAGCATGCAATCTTAAAACAACATACCTGGAAGAATACTACAGACATCAAAATTAATTACCGAAATATTGTTTCATCTCTTTACTCATGCAAGTTGTTGTTTGTCTTTCGGCTTTTTCCCGGTAAGGGGTCGCCACAGCGGAACTCTGGTCCGCTAATGATTGGCAGTAGATTTTTTTACGAAATGCCGAGGTGCCAGCTCGACACCCAACCTTCAACGAAGGCACACCCATTTATGCACGCATGTCTTTTGAATGCTACGCAACCGCGGGGAGGACATGCAGACTCCACATAGAAGGCACTCCCAAGCCACGCCAAGAATCGAACGGGAGAACCTCTTGCTGTGAGGTAACAACGCTTCCACCGTACCACCGCAGCTTATCTTTACTCACGCAAGTATTTTCTTATAAATTTTCTTATAAATCAAAATGCCATTTCCAAACAATTTAGAAGGGCATGAATGCAGTATTCAATAAACATTCAAACTCACCATTAAGGCAGTCAGATTTACAATATAATTTTTGCTTTCAGCATCTGAATTCATTTACATAAATTGGAAATTGTATGATGTATGGGAATTACATATTCACATAACTGAGTTTTATTACACATATAACTAAAAACTAAACTATTTTTCAAAATCTACTTGTTTGTCTGACTTTTTAACAGTAAGGTTTAGACATCAGAAAAAGTACCTCTTATTATCAGACCGCATTCAATTTAGCAAGTATTTGTTATGATAGAAAACTGAATCATCCACTGTATTCATTCTATTATTCTACACGATAGGCAGATTCAATAAGCACTACATGGTCTGTTAAAACTGCGTGCATGTCATGGTGTGACACATGCATAGTAGCTCTCTCTTTTGTATTCAGTAAGTAGCTCTACACAGAGTGTAAAGCAGCACAAAAATGGTTAATACCGTGGGATGTTAATTACAGCATAAGCAGCTGAATTGTATGCTAATCAGCAGATCCAAGGTGGAGGAACTATTCATCAATCTATAAAGTAGGGGGGCGGAGCCTAGATGGCAAACAGATAAGCAGCATTTTTTAAAGCTCAAAAAAACAGTACTCAAAAACAGGGACAAAATTATTTTCATTAACCAGAAATAAAAAAAATATATATATTGAGGAACTTAAGAACTGCAAATCTACCTAATTTCAAGAAATATTATTGAGTTTTTCCTGTCAAAATATTCTGGAGAACAACACAGCTGTTTGGTAATGGCCAGTTTGAAGAATTCTCACTCAGAAACCACTCTGAAGAAGGAGATACAACTGATGTCTTCCACATTACATGAACTGTCATTGAAAATCGATAGATTCACTGATAATTTGGAAAGTCTCAAGTAAAACTGCCAAAAGCAAACAGATGTACTAAAAGAAATACTGCAGCAACAACAAAGTAAATTACATGATATGGAGACATCACTAAATGACATAGATGGAAGACTCAAAGAAGAGGAAAAATCAGACAGAATTCTTACTTCACCAAAATAACTGGCTACTTAACAAAGTAGATGATTTAGAGAATAGGGAGAGGAGAACTAACATAAGAATATCTGGCCTTCCAGAAAAAACTGAGGGAGAACACATCATCACCTTTTTGAATTCCTGGCTTCTTGAAGTGATTGATTTAAAAGAGGGATTATCAAATGGCATATAAAGAGCTCACAGAGCCAAAGGAAAATCTATACCCTCTTCACCTAATGCACCACCAAGATCAATTGTGGTAAAGTTCCTGTCCTTCTTGGATAAAGAGCTCATTTTAAAATCAGCCTGGAGAAAAAGTCCCATAACATATAAACAGAGTCAGATCAGATTTGACAATGATTATTCAGTGATATTGTAGTTGAGGGCCTCACCAGTTCGTTTTGTGCAGAAGTGGGCATGTCGCAAATTGAGTGACAACCCGGTCTGCATATTTAATTTGCTCATGCATACATGATATGAAAATATTAAATGTACAGAAATGGTTAATACAGTATCGCCCAGGAAAGCTGTTCTTAGTAAAAGGTCCTGCCAATGATACTGAGGAATTGTTGGCTGTGACACCTGCACGAAAAAAAAAAAAAAAAAAAAAAAAAAGAGTCCGTTTGGACATTAATTGGGATAGTGAACCATCGCATTCTGACTGACAAAGAGAACTATAATGCTACACGGTAAAAAGCCTGACGACATGTGTTTTGATGGTTTCATTTCTTTGCTGATTATTAGTATATATTATTAGTGCAATAAAACTTGTCAATTACAGATGTTTGTAAACAGTTTACGGTTATATTTACTGTCATATTACAATGTCAAGTACACTTTTTCTTCAGTTGTACATTCAGAGGGAATGCATATTCATGAATGACATATCAGGGGGAGTAGGTATTGAGTGGGGCGTGCTACTGCACATATGGTGAGGCCCTCAACTACAATATCACCGATTATTCTGCAAAAGTGTTAGAACCAAGGAAAACACTTGGCCATTAGTGAAATTTCTCAAACAAAATAAAATAAAAGCGCAGCTGGTATATCCTGCTAGAATCCGAATTTTCTATTCAAATGACTTGAGAACCTTTAACAACATTGAAAAAGCTTCTACCTTCATCAAGAATAATAATATAATCACAATTTCTGAAGAAATGGACTGGACTGTTTCCACTAACTTGAAAAGATCTCCAGAAAAAAATACTTGGTCTGATGTAAGGAAAAAGAAACAAAGAACTGATTCTAAAATTACACAGTCTTCCAAATCTCTCAAAGAATCAACAAAGATATAGACTTCTGGACTTTACCTCACAATGTATGTATTTTATCTATTATATTGCCTATTATACTCTGAGACATTTATACTTTTTCTTAAACTTATACTTTATGCAACATGCCCATCACAAGTCTAGTGGTTGTGTCTAATAATGTTAAATGGTTTTATAACTTAGAGTGACTTCTAAAAATATAGTTACAGCTCATTCATAGGCAGTAAGGAAAACCAGATTCAAATGCTATCTTTCACTTTAGTATAATTAGTTATATATGTAAAGGAAGAACAGAAACAACATATAAAATGTTTTTTTTCTCATCTCCCTTTTTATTAATAGTATATTTAGTTCACCTCATTGTTGCATAATAGGAATTAAACATTTTTAATCATAGTTTCTGTGGCTTACTGACTTCACTACACTTAAAATTCCCATTTTAAAAGTAACATAGATATCCATATTTTTAAATGTGGAAAAAACAAGAGTCACTATAAACAGAGTTCTGTTACTGGGTTCTGACAATGCTGTTATATGAAACATTCTTAGCTTCCCTTGTCTGCTATGAAAGATTTAAGGTGGAAATAGTCAGTTAAGGAATCCCCTGCTTGTCTATTGTTAAGGTAGTGCTTGTAGTGTGATATCAGTTGCACTAGCAATATATTTTAAGCTCATTTAACATGGTCTTTGGATTATTAAAATCTATAAACCCTGGCGTATTTTAAATAAATAAAAAAATATGCCTGAAATCAGTGACAGAGTAGCTGTTTTTCATGTAAGTAACACAAAAAAGAAGAATTTACAGTAACATTGAATAACATCCAATTGAAAAAGTAATAGAAGCATTGCAGACTACATTGTTACACTTGAAGTAAACACAGTCCTTTCTTACTTCTGAATTATTCCTACCAAGGCTAAAAGATACACTATGCTAAGGTGATCCAGTAAAATGACAAGTCTGATAGTTTTGTAAACATCTCTTACAGTGTTGCAAGTGTAAATAGGAAAATATGTGTGTGAGATGCACACATCAGCTGCAGTTGTGACATACTTCTGTGCATATAATAAGCCAAATTAAGAAATGTTTTAGACATATTATACTGAATATTTCATTAACCTGGAAACAGAAATCATCTAATTTCAGAAGCCACAAAGGGACTTATTACCTTGTACTTGTAACTCCTGCTTATTTGAATATAATGTGCACATTGCTTTATTAGATAACATTGTAAACCCTGTACCATGCAGTGTTGTTATTTTCCTCTGCTCACACTGCCTAGACATGTTGAATTGAATTGATTAAGTAGTAACCAAATAAATAGTGAATACAGTAGACAGTAAATTCCTGATCACTCTCCTCATCATTTAATGCTTTCTAATCTTTGGTAAGTGGGGTTCATCTTTCAGTAAAGTGGCAAAAATGCTGGTAATTAGCCAAAATTCTTACACCAGCATGCAAGTAGTTGTTTAACTGCACTACTAAATTGTGTGAGCATGTGTACTTATTTTCCATGAAGAACAGTTGATTTATTCCCAGCAAAACTTTAAGCCATGGTTCTATAACTCATAAAATTGGCATCTCAGACAGTCTTCCGAGTGCCTTTTGATGTACTATGGGAGTTGCCTTGATGACAGGGAAGTACTGGGAAACCTATAGTAAAATTGCACATAAATTAGCATAATAAAGTAGTTTAGATGTCATTCATTCTACCAAGAATTGTTTGAATTACACATTTATAGACATAGGTTCCTAAGAAACACACATCCTAAATGATATTCTGTATGCTACACATCTGGTTAAGGCAGGGGATTTATAATATAAACTACCTTTAATTCTTCAGACAGTTGTATAGCTGATTATTATGCAGCTGATATTTTTACTGAATATTGACAACTGCTTAAATAATAAGGTTATCAGTTTCTTAGTGAGATGGTTGGTGAAATGAGTTCACCTTGAAATTTCATCTTTATTTCTTTAAAGTAAAGGGCCCATGAGAAAATGTCTTCATGGTCTGCTTTTGCTACTGCTTCAAGAAGTAAAATAAGACAGATTTGTAAATTGTAATTCTTGATGAGAAATTCAAGTAGAACACTAATTAAATATATATGCGATAGAGGGATTTCTTAAGGCACTGTTCAGCTTAATAGGTTTTGTATTTTGTAGAGTGTCATTACTTTTAACAATTTAATAACAAAGAAGGGAGTCTGCCTACTCTTGTATCTTAGCTGTATGAAACAGTCTTTGATAAACACTCTGTTATAAAGGTTCTAAGGAACGGTAGCTGTGCAGAACAGCTTCAGTAATGCTCTGTCTTGACTAGCATTTTGTTCAGTATTCTGTGATGATATTCTCATAATATGAACTGATATTATAACTATGCATTAGTATTAAGAAGTGTATAAATTGCTCACCCACATGACCACTTATCAGGGCAAATTACTTCTGTTTCATCATCAATGAGTGATCACTATGGTCTAATGTTGTCTTTCTTCATTTTTTTCTTTTAATTTGTCACAACTACATTCATGGGTGGACATAAATAAAATGAATCTGGTTATGCTTTCATTTGTCTCTAATTGAACGCATGTGAGTGATACGTAAAGGTTTATGACATGTATTGTTCACTCAAACATATTTACATTATCAACTCTAGTGAACACAATTCAAAGGGTTCATTCTATGGACTACATAGTTTTTGTAGTATGATTCAAGTGTTCTGAGCAGACTTGTCTGTATTTATCTTCACTTATTGATACATTTCTAAATCTACTTCACTCAGTTATAATATACTTTTAGTATGTAGGACAGTGTTTATCTGACATAATCATTAGTATATTGGTCATATCAGAAGATTGGAGAATATTAATATGTATATATACTACACTCAGGATAAAGAGAACTAATATTAAGCAACATTTACTGTGTTATGAATGAGATTTTACTTTATGAATGTTTAAGTAGTGCATAATAGGATGATTATAATATGAAAAAGAAGTTTAATCTAATCTAAAATTAAATTGTATTACCAAATCAATACTCATTTCCATACATTATGTTAATTCATTATTAATAGTTATATAGGGAAAATAATAACTAATATACCCGCGGTGGTGGTGCTGTGGTAGCGTTGTCGCCTCACAGTAAGATGCTGTCCTGTTTGATTCTCAGCTAGAGCGTCTTCTGCATAAAGACATGCGCGAATGGGCCTACCTTCGTTGAAGGTTGTGCATCAGGGCTGTTAACTCAGCATGTAAAAATCAACTACCAATCATTAGCGGACCAGAGTTCCACTGTGGCGACCCCTAACCAGGAAAAGCCGAAAGACACAAAATTGTTAAATCTTCAAGATAAGAGAAAAGGTATACTGGAGCTCGAAAAGGGGTTAGTTTTTTTTTTCTTTCTTTTTCATGAGGGTATGGTAGGCAATCTGTTAGATTTCTTCTCATCCAGCAGATTGGAAGTGTATTTCACTTCATGTACATTAGAGGGCTTACAAAAATATTTATATACTTGTTGTCAGTTGCGGCTGGTGACTTCAAATTAAAGGGGGGGCTGCAGGAGACAGGTGAATGGGTGTGGCCAATGGGAAGGGGTGTGACCAACTAGAAAGGGTGGAGCTATTCTCAAAACCACAGCAACTGGAACTTTAATTAAATTCACTGCCCTGGGTGCCCAAACATCATTACAAGAGTCCAATCAAGACAAAATGAAGTGTAGAAGAAAAAATATTTCAATGCATTAGATACATGACAACTTACTTAATATCTAGATGGAAACACAAAGATTGTGAGGCATGAAAAAATAAATTGCTTTCTAAATACATTACTGGAATGCCAGTCAAAATCAAGTATAAAATACAACAAGTAACACTCAGCTCAAACCACTTCTCCTTGCACTGCAGTTCTAATTATAATTTATATTCAGCTTTATAAAATTACCAAGTAACATGCTGAAAGTAGCAATCTCTGTGATACCCCCACTTGTAAAAATGTTTCTTATCCAAAAAAGACCTGCTGCCTGACAACAACTATCTACTTGTTTCATGGGGAACACATGATCAAAGTAAAAAATGAACAGCAAACAAGAAAAAAAACTCAAGATAAATTGCTTAAAGGATTACTGCACAAGTTATGGACCACACATGATAGACTGGCATTCTGTTTAGTTTATGGGTAAAGCCTGCAAAGATAACTGGAAGTCTCCAACAAATGTAATAAGCTTCTGAAAATACTGTAATCCTGTTCTTTATTTCAAATACTGTCATATGCATTTTAATACCTAAGGCTTATACGTTATCTAGTTATGTAAATATTCTCTGCATGACAACAATGAAAAGGCTTTCAATGTTGGTAATTCTTTAACAGTATGCTTATTAAAGCTTACTTGCATCTTACAATCTCCGACAAGCTTACTTGATGGTCTATAAAGCATTGCTACTTTAATACAGAGCAACAGGGTACTGCAACAGTAGGCATTTTCTGAATAATATGAAGCATAAATCAACAGTATAAAATATGACAGAAAACCAGAACATTCTGCAAAATCAAGGACAGATGAAAAGCCATGGTTGTACTTGTGGTCTACCTTGGATGGGGGAATACTCTGCACACGTACACTGCATAATTGCTCCTTGCCTTGCTTGGACACATCTAGAGCCACTACAAAAGGGAGTGAGGTGCAACAAGTAGGTCACAGTTGAAATGTCTCTGGCTGACGGTGATGGCTCTGACACTCATTCCTCTCAACTTCAGAGCAAGAAATCTAGACAAAGCCATACACAGAAGTGGGACACAGGCCCAAAATAAAGACAATGTTTAAATATTGCTCTTATAAACTTAGAAAGATAATAGAATAGTAGTAGGTCTTGCATTAGTATGAATTTTTGAAGATATGAAATCTGAAATTCAAATGTCTGCCATTATTTTCTAACTTCAGTTTTTAATGATTTGCTACTAATTTGCCAGAAAACGACAATTTTATGAAAAACAGACCAAAAATGTTATACAAAAATATAAAATTGCCACACAATACAGCTGGGAACCTGTCAAAGAAGGGACACCTTTTTTTAAATTAGTACTGTTAACTTGAGCAGGTGACAAAATAAGATCATATACATGCATTTCTGAAATAAAAGTAATCTATAACTCTTATCATTCCAGTTATTTATAATTGTAAACCCTTCATGTTTTCTTCCAAAATTGCCATTTTGCAGAGGGATTATTAGGGGGAGAGCAACATTTTGAGCCAAATTGGAAACAGTTGAGAGGTTTGGATATTCCTAATTCTATAAAGTGATTTATTTGCAAGTACCTCTCAACCTCTTAATGCAGGAAATCTGGACAAGGCCAAATATATTGGGGGAACATGCAAACAATACTAAAAATTGCTCTTGTATAAACTTAAGAGAGTTGATAGAATAACAGGTCTTGCTTTAGCATGCATTTTTTCTAAATGTTATGATCTCTGAAACTCAATGTCTGTCCTTATTTAGTGACTTAATTCCTAAATGATTTGGCAGAAAACCACAAATTTTATGAGGAACAAACCAAAAATAAGAAGCAAAAATCTATTAATTCTGCAAAATTCTGGACAGTTGAGAGGTATAGTTCAGCCAAGGCTGTCTGAGTTTGCTGCCCTCCCCCCCTCACAAAATCATGGTCGAATGGAGCGTCCCTCCTGCAGCCATTCCAATGTCTCATTCCTTGGTAATTTCGCCCCATTTGCCATAAGCACTGTAATGTGCATACTGCTTTACTTCTGCAATGATATGGATTTCATTTGAAAGTTTTATTTTATATTTTACAGCATAAACCCTAATAGATATCTGCTAAACAAAGCAATGCAGTCTCACAATGAAAACAGACTTAGCATTAAAACTTCTCTGCCCTTGAAACTCACATTCATTGAAACAGCATTGAAACCCATATTCAAAGAAAATACATTTTGCCAGTGGCAGATAAAGATTAATTTTGGGTTGTTTTCAAATCAAATTTGAACACGAAACATACACATGCTCTTTGATACATCTTCCTGACTGTATTAAATTATATACCTTGTACAATGCAGTGCAGCTGTTAGAGGGCATTTTAAATTTATTGTTTTGAACATTCTTCCAGTAAACAATGAAACAAAATGCATGCACCAATAATGACAAAACTGCTCAATTCAGAACATTTCCATCATAAAAGTCTACTCAAACTTCAACAGTGCACCAGTATCAGTAAATATGCACAATCTCTGAAGAAGGAAAAGTCATCTAAATAATTTCACATTAAAGAAATCTGTTAACTAATGAAGAGGTTATTGCTAGCAAACAACTTTATATGTCATTGTTTCATCTACAAATAAAGTGCCTGTTGCCCTTGAGGAATAAATTGCTTATGTTGCATTAAAAAAATTATAATGCTAGTAACATCGCAATAGGGAATGGATGGCAAACTGATAACAGGTTCATAGTTACAAGGTATCTTTGCCAAAGAGGACTGCAGCATCCATCCCCTTTACAACAAAGTACAGTATCAGCAAGGGATCTACCTACTATGGGAGTAGAACCCACAGCCTTCTGCATCAAAAGCAAGTACACTACCTGTTGTGATATTTACAATGTAAGAAGACTTGGCATAAGCAGCACTAAACTTTTGTTCCCCTGCAGCTCTCAGCTCCTTGTAAAATCTACTTGACACTCAGCAGTATCTCTGAACTTTGCAGCACAAGAAATCTGGACAAAGCCAAAATTGATTTGGGGGGGGGACAAAAGCCCAAAAACCAGGGACACATTTTAAACAGCACAAAGCACCTGAACAAAGTCAATAATGGGGGAATACAGCCCCCAAACATATTCAGTGAGTTCAGTTATCACCATAGCTCTCAACCTCAGCACAAAAAACCTGGACAAAGCCAATAATGAGGGAATACAGTCCAAAAAATAGGGAAAAATATACACTGAGGACACCAGAGCAAACCTACACAAATACAGGGAGGACATGCAGACTCCACACAGAAGGCACCCCAGCCAAGAATAAAACCAGACAACCCATAGCTGTCAGGCAACACTGCTACCACTGCACCATTGCACTATTGTCTGTTTTAAGTATCAAAAATACAGAAACCACAGATTTTATGAGGAACAGAACAGATATGAGGCAAAAATCTGCAAATGTTTTAGAAATAGTGGTGGGTAGGGAATTCAGGCTCTTGTCACTTGGACCCAAGGTACAGGGTTCAAGCCTTATTCTCGACCCACCACCATGAAGCAACTGGGGCATTACACACACACACACACACACACACACACACACACACACACACACACACACACTGCAGTGATCACTACCTGCCTCTGCAGCAATCACCTGTTTCTAGAAATGTGATCCAATCGGTCCTGCATGCTGTGGTCTCCGAGATCATGTGCCTGCCTGATCAGTCCTACAAACTGTCTTGCGCATGCTGTGGTCTCCTGTGAGGAGGCTGGAGCATCCTGCTATTGGTCCAGCCTTCGGGCGATGCAGTCCGGTGACCTTCCGGTTCGTGCAGTTGTCACCGCACAGATCTCTGGGTTGGAAGAGTGGAGTTTCCTTCCTTCCCTATCCGGACTGCCTAACTGAGCCTTCTGGAGTTCAGGAATACCTGAGCATGGCACACACACTGCAGTGATCACCACCTACCTTCCTCTGCAGCAATCACCTGTTTCCAGAAATGCGATTCGATTAGTCCTGCATGCTGCGGTCTCCACAATCCTGTGCCTACCCGATCAGTCCTCCATACTGGCCCGTGCATGCTGTGGTCTCCTGTGAGGAGGCTGGAGCCTCCTGCTATTGGTCCACCCTGTGGGTGATGTAGTCCGGTGACCTTCCAGTTTGTGCGGTCATCACCGCAGAGATCTCTGGGTTGGAAGGGCAGAATTTCCAGCCTTCCCTATCTGGACTGCCTAACTGAGCAGTCTGGAGTTCTGGAATGCCTCAGCATGCGTGCTTGGAGTTCTGGTCACCACACAGATCTCTGGGTTGGAAGGGCGGAGTTTCCTGCTTTCCTTAAATGGACTGCCTAACTGAGCAGGAGCTCAGGAAAGCCTGAGAATATGTGCTCGGAGTTCTGGATATTTTTTTATTTTTATATGTTCTACCATGGGAGATATTTTTATTTTTTATGTTCTATGGTGGGAGACCCATTTTACAGGTGGGAGAGCTGCAGTCCCACAGTCCTATAGCATGAGCCACCCCTGCTCGTTATCATACAAGTAATTTGGCATTTTTCTTTTTTCTTTTTTTTTATTGGCCTGAACTAAACTCTATTTTAAGTTATTTGACCAAAATTAAAATATTGACTACAATGAGAATTATTAACACAGTAGTTACACATTTTACATTTGGTATGGTATTACAAAATATAATACAAAACAAATATGATGTAAAGTTTAATACTGAGAATGGACTTGACTATTTTATCCTTAAACACTAACGGTTTAAACAATCCAAGGAAAAGATCTAATTTATTAAGATATATGAAATTTAATTAAGTACAAGTAGTATTTCTTCAAGAGACTGTCTTCAAAACAAATGATACCTTTAGCTGGAATCCTAATGAATATATGATCTTATCTCACTCTTCATATAAGAAAAAGATTAGGGGAACTTTAATTTTATGGGAATAAATGTCACTATACTCAAATCATTTACAAATATGAAAATAAAGAATGACTCCTAGCCATAGTAATAGTAAAATATAACAATAGACTCTGGACATTAGTAAATATATATTGGATTCCAGGTATTGGGCCTGGGACAATAAGAAAACACATGGATCTAATAACTAGAGTATATAAAGGAAATTTGATTTTGGGAGGTGACTTTAATTGTAGATTGGATAAATCAGAGACCACAAGCAAAAGAAATGTATGTGTAAGTTCTATAGGGAAGCTATGTAAGAAATGGGAAAATAGTTTAAATCTAATTGATACATTTAGTTATAAGGAGAAAAATTCATTATTATTTTCACACCAAGACCACAGATTTGGGACACATACAATAATTGATAAAATCTTCATATCTCAAGAGCTATATTCAAAAATAATAAAATTTTCCATAATCCCTTGTCCCTTTTCAGACCATAATTCATTAATTCTCAAAATACATACATATTATAAGAAATAAATTTTTATGTTAAAAGTCCAGCTTACATTACAAAATTAAAACAATTTAAACCTTGGTTAGATTCAGAAGTACAATTCTTTTTAGATATAAACTATACTACTGAAATAAATGTAATTAATCTTTGGGATACCTTGAAAGCCTATCTAAATGGAAAAATTATTTTATAGTATAAAAACAAGCTAAAAGAGTAGGAATCAGAATTATGTAACATCCAAAAACAAATTATAGCTCTCACTATTAATTAATCTACTTAAATAGAAAATAATCATAAAAAAGCATTGGAAGACTTAAACAAAAGATATAATGAAATCCTAACTCACAAAACTAATATAGCTGTCGAAAGGTTAAGGTTTAGTTCCTATGCAGTAACACCCAACATATGCACAATTTAGCAATAAGATTAAAAAAACATTCGACTGGAAATAATATTACAAGTATTATACATGAAGGAAGGAAAAAAAAACAAAAAGGTTTCAGATATAAATTATATACTAGATGCAGTTAAACATTATTTCTCTGACCATTATAATGATATTTCACATATAACTAATTCATCAAACTTAGATCTGAAATTAGCAAAGGTAAAGGTGATACCAGAAAAGTTAAAGTTAGACATTCAAAAACAAATATCTCTAAAAGAAATTACTCAAAAAATCAAGGAAAGCAAAAGTAATAAAACACCAGGAATTGATGGAATAATTAATGAATTGTATAAGATATTTCCATCTTCAGTAATATGTTTCACAAAACTTGGAATGAAATTCTAGCACAAAACACAACTCCAATTTCATGGAGATACTCCTTAATTACACCCATTATAAAAGAAGACAAAGACCCTTTACAGTGTAAATCTTATAGGCCAATATTTTTACTTAACAATGATTATAAAATCTTCATGTCAATATTAGTTAGTAGAATTAAAAAATCATTGACACACATAATAAATGAGGATCAAACAGGATTCATTTATAAAAGACATACACATGGCAATATACAAAGAATTCTAACACTCATAGATTTTCTAAACAGAAACAATCAAGAAGCTCTAATAGTAGCTTTCGATATAGAAAAAGCCTTTGATTCATTGAGCTGGGATTTTCTGTTTAAGGCTTAAGAATTGTTTGAATTACCTACTAATTTTATTACGCTAATAAAGCATATTTATAAAAACACAATTGCAGAAGTAATACCACCAACAACCCAATAAATGTGTCCAAAGAAACAAAATATATAAGAACAAAAACCAGTAAGGACACAACCATGGCTGCTGCTGCTGCTTCCAGTATAAAGACTTTACTAGTGCACAGAACAAACACAAGTGCTTTCACAAAGTTGCTTCATCAGGTGTAATGAAAGTACACTTCAGAAACACATCCTTTTTAAAACAGTTAATGAAATCATATGACTACTCCAATTAATAAATTTAAAGAAAAAACTCATATAAAAAGTGAAATACATTGATGCATAAAACATATATATATATATATATATATATATATATATATATATATATATATATATATATATATATATATATATATATATAAATCCATAAAAGTAATAAACACTATCATCTCATGAACTCACTTAAATAGGACTACCTTCTAAGGGGTCTGGACTTCAATTTTGGTCTAAGTGGTACATGCTCATTTAATTCACTCCCTGCATCAGCTCTCTTCCTAACTATCCATGCAGACTCTAATATCTGAAGATATTTACGACAATTATAACTGGATGAATTTAATTTCAAAATTATACAAAATATTGATAACATATAAAACTAACCCTAATGCAAGATATTGGAATTTCATAGCAAAAGGATGTCACACTAATCTATCAAATGAGAGTAAAACAAATATTTTATGTTCTGTTAACTTAATATTTAATTTAAAAGTATGGAAATTATTTACATGGAAATATATTCACAGGGTATTTATTACACCTGATAAACTAGCCAAATTCAATTCACGTGATAAATCCTTTTGTTGGAGATGTTCTTTAAACTGTAAAGCTGATTGGTCTCATATATTTTTTGATTGTATTAATATAAAAAAAATTCTGGGAAGAAATTTTTTCTCCAAGCTATATTCACAGATACCTTTATTTTAACCAAATATTTAGTCCTCTTAAATGTTAATGATACTATTGGAATGAATAAAAAAGATCTATACATACCTTGGTCCATACTAGCTGTGGCAAGGAAATGTATAACTTAAAAGTGGAAGTCTTCACAAGAACCTACTCAGGAAGAATTCTTGAGATTGATGGAAGAAACAGCAACATTTGAATTCAAGGTGAAGGAATTGAGAATTTCACCTAAAACATGGACAAACAATCCTTGGGAAAAATTGTAACTTATTGAGACATTAAAAATAAACCCTAAATAATTAATGCGTAACTTTATACTTTATTAATTGAATATTATACATTTTTGTTACTAATTTCATATATATATATTTTTTTCATCCTTGGTCCAGGTCAATTGTACATAGTGTATATAAGGGTTTATAATACTTGTTTATTGATGATTGTATTGTTAAACATTATATTATTTGGAAAATAAAAAATTATTTGAGAAAAAAAAAAACAATCTATAAAGCAATCGTGTAGACTCAGTGCTGATTTTCCCTGTGAATTACAAAACCTATTGGAATACAGCCATGGAAAGGAGTCTACACCGAGAGAATGTTAGGGGCTGCTGTTGCTTTAATTCATGTGTATGTGCAACAGGCTGAATTCTATGCTGCTACTGCTGCTAAAAGACTATGACCAGGAAGAAGAAGAGTTTTCAGATCTGTTTAACTTCTCACAATCTGCATGACTGGAAATTGAAGAATGCTACAGGGTGGACAGAGGCACACTACAGGAACTTTGTAACCTCTGTCATCCTCAACTCAGTCATGGGGCAAACTGAGGGGAGCCAATACTGGTGGAGACAAAGGTATGTGTGCAACTTAGAATTTTAGCTACCAGAACCTTTCAGAGCTCAACAGGTGGCATCCTGGGGGTGTCACAGGCAGCAGCACCCAGAATCCTCCATCAATTCCTGAATGCTATTATCCAACAAGTGAGTGACCACATATATTTTCCCCATACTCCTGAGGATAGGGCCACAAATATGTAGGGTTCTACCCTGTAGCACACTACCATGAAGTACTGGGTGCCATACATTGTACACATATAGAAATCAAAGCACCACCCAAGTAGCAGGCAAGGGTCTACATAAATAGAAAGGGCTTCTATTAACTACCAATTCATGTGTAATGCTAAGGGAATTATCTTGAATGTGTGTGCTGACAACCCAGGTAGTTACTACTACTCACATATCTGGCACATCTCACAATTATATCAGATGTTCACTAGGGATGATATCCCAGAGGGGCATTTACTGGAGGATGCAGGTTATGCACTGGAACCATTGCTGATGATGCCCATCAGGAATGCAAACACACCCACTAAAGAAGACCATAATGAATCACATACTCAAAGCAAAAATATTATAGTGTGTGTGTTTGGGCTGCTGAAATTGCAGCTCTGGTGCCTGGGTACATCTGAGGGAGCCTTGCAGTACAATCCACATACATGTACTGAAATCTTCACCATCTGTGCCTTGCTTCACAACATCATTCTGAAAAAACAACTTCAGCAGGGTGAACAAGGGAAAGCGGCACACATCCCACCACCACTGACAAAGTCACCACTCCCACAGGCAGGTGAGGAGTCAGAGGGGAACCAGAAGCTGCTATGAGTGTAGACCTATGTAAGCATTCTCAATATGCCCTTTCATTGTCTAAGAGACAATGCATAGTAAACTCACTCACCACCCAAGGGGCTAAAACATTCATCCTATGAACATACATACAGTAATCTTGATGCCAAACAATGCTCACAACCTTTATCTACCCATATAACTGTGTACTGCTAGCATCAGACAGATGCAGCCCTCAACTAAAACTGTAGCAACTGCTGGATTTACAAGGTAATTGTTAAACCTGGGGTATTAAAAATGTGTAATAATGGAAATGAAAGGCATATCCCATGTTGTTAGTTGGTATTGTAAGTAAGTGAAATGTGGGTGATTTGTACAGCAATGACTTCAACATGTGACAGTAGAGATGTATGTGAATGCATGTGTCCTCTATCAAGTAAATGGCCTCAGGCATTAAAGATTCAGACATTCATAGCTCTCAAAAGTATTGATGGTCACCAAACATCCTCAGTTTGGCCTCATACTTTTGTAATGGCAAATTAGTAAAGAGAGAAGTTGGAAAGTAATGCGACACATTTCAATTTCAGACTTCACAACCCCCACAAGCTCATTAACAATGCTGAAACAAAAAACTGTTTTGATTCTATCAACTGTCTAACTTTGTAAGTTCAAATATGTAAAAAGTCTGCCTATTGTTCAGTCTTTGCCACTTTTATTTATGGCTTGGTTCAGCTTTGTTGCTGTAAGAGTAGGAGAAGCATGTACACATTACAAAAAAATGACAAGAAAATGGTACAATTAGCAAAACATCACAAACACAGATATACTAAGTACTAAGTCAGATATGCACCCTGATCATCTAATAGCTTTTGTCTCCCTGAATCCAAAAGATAGAAAACAAGGACATGGCACCGTTATCATCACTTGCACAGGGTATTGTGTGTGAGGGGGCAGGTAGCCTAGGCTGACACAAAAGGTAACCGAGTGTATGTGAGTAAGGAAGACAAACAGGCAGACATTAGTATAAAGTAACAAATGGCCACTGAAACAGAATGAGCTTTAAGCCTCATGGCTGAACAATGTAACTGGTGTGTGTGTGTGTGTGTGTGTGTGTGTGTGTGTGTGTGTGTGTGTGTGTGTGTGTGTGTGTGTGTGTGTGTGCGTGTGTGTGTGTGTGTGTGTGTGTGTGTGTGTGTATGTGTGTGTGTGTGTGTGTCTGTATGGATCCTCCAGGTGAAACTGATATGTGAGTGTCTGCAAGAACACATCCAGGTTTTGTGTTAGCACCACATCTTGTTATGTTAGGTGCGAGCCATGCATGCTAGAAGTGGCAGTTCATTGTTGTCATATCCAACCATGAAAACTGGCTCTGCCAGGAGTAGCATTGGCATGTCCATGCCCACAGTGTGATGCATTACTACTACCAGAATGTGCCTGATGTCTGCTGAACAAGCTCTTCTCATGAGGATGTCCACTACCATGACACCATGGCCTGCCACGTCTGGGTGTGGACACCTCAACAACTGATGAAACAGTGGAACTACTGCCACTATGGGAGCATGATCAGGCATGGCCACATCGGCTAACATCAGATGATGTGTCTGACCTAAGCCCATGTGGATGCCATCCCCCTCCTAGCAGATGTTCTATCATAGACACAGCCCTTTCCAATGTGTCATCCACCCCATCAACTGAATCGGTAACATGGTGGAGGCAGTCATACATGTCAGACTGTGCAATATATAAAACTCTATAAACATTTCTTCAGAAGATCGATTGAAACATGCCTGCTGCTGCATGGCAGTCCTAAATATACATCGAGTGGCATGGAAAAACATACCCGGATCAGATGGAGGATGGACAGCAGGCCTCCTCTGAGCACCCCTAATAACCATCCTGCAAGGCACCTTGTCCACAGTTTTACTACTGCCAAAGTTAACAGGTACTGAAGGTACAGTAATCACACTACCCTGTTTGACTGTCTCCCCCTTCACCTGTCCAATATCTGTGTGCTCATTGGAATGGTTTGCTGTAGGCTTACTGGCTATGTCTGATGGAATTACACAGGATGGCTGAATGTCAACCTCAGTGTCAGATTCAACCATTGTACCCCCAGACTGTGCCTCTGTTTGCCCACCATCATCATCAGAGTCTGCCACTTCTCTGACATAAGGTGGTAAGAGTCCTACACTTCCACTGTCAAGAGCACTTGTGATAATAAGCAATGAACATAGGAAAGAAAATTACAGCTGCACTACTACAGTTTAATATATGCTGACAAATTAACATATGTGCCACTATCACAGACAGTACAGAAGTACATGCAACAGTCCTGACACACACATCACACATATAGATAAAATAATAATTTCTGTGAACTGCTCATCAGTACTGACATAAAAATGTTTGGCTTACCATGTGCAGAGGACTTCAGAGTTCCTAGGGAGGATGGTCCTGGAAGAAGTTAAGCAAAAGATAAGGACACCATCATCAAAATTAACAATAACACAGGGGGTTAAACTTTTGGCCCTTTATATGTCCATTGATGATACTTTTAATAAAAACTTGGATGACACATCCACCCCAGGCCCATGTGTAATCAACCAGAATGTGTTGTTACCTATATCAATCTACAATTAGTCCCTTGCCCAAAAATAAAAATGATGTTAAACAAAACATAAGTATGGCTGTCAATATTTTATTATACAAGACATAGTTAGGTATATAGGTAAGCCTACCTGGAAGCTCCGCCTGTGACATGCTCGTCCTCCCTGAAACAGCAGCACTAAAAGCAATCACATGCTGTTGTGCACTTTCCACTGACAGTGGACAGGAACCCTTCATTTGGTGTCAGTGATAGATCTGTAGCAGGTCTCCCTTGGTAGCCATCTGTCCACAGGTCACTACAGCTGTTCTCCTCAGGAATTATGAAATCGTGTCAGTGGCCATATGATGCACCTGATCATATGTCCTGCTCTGGCCACCAATGGTGTTTACAACATCCATTATCTACTGCCAAATTTGCATTCTTCCAGACATGTCCCCATGTCCTCTCTCAAGCAGAAAGACACCGTGTTGCCTAAATGCTTGGACAATGACTTCATTCTCAGGGTCACTGAAGGGTGGGTTTGCTGGGAATGGGACATCTAGATGCCATAGTCTTAGGTGACATAAAACACAAAAGAAAGATAATACACATAAGTATAGTATCACATAAATAAAAGTCCTGCTTAGATATAACATATAAACGTGTAGTTTTTCAATCTTATCCACTGGAGAAACCAAAAACAGTAAAGAAATTCAAATATAAAAAAACATGTATGTGGTTGTAACATATTACAGTCACACACAAACCAAGGTTGGATCCAAAAATGGGAAGTAACAATAGCAAAACAAACCTCTGTACAAACAATTTTATTTGTGCCAATACAGAAATGGAACTTGGCTCCCCACCCCCAAAACAACAAGCAAATGGTGCATTTTACTAACAAACAAAAATGAATAAAACATCATTGAACTGCTATAAGTGCTGTCAAATAAACTGCCCAAAAACATGCATACACATTTACTACATAGCATTCAATTTTATGCAATTGACAGTCACCTATACCTGTGGCCATCACTCACATAGAAGTGTCTATGTGCTATCCTGGAAGGCTAATACCCCTCTGTCATTGGCAATATTGGACATTTACATTTCACTGAAATAACAATAGAAGAGTGTAAAGAGAAACAGTTGTAACATTAGCACTTGTGATGGCTGTGCATCTGAGAAAGTAAAATGCAGAGACAAAAATGCCTATGTCATCAGTAAATGTCTAAGAAATACATACAGATAAACATAGCACTTGATAATGCATATATATATATATATATATATATATATATATATATATATATATAAATGTATATATATATATATATATATATATACATATATATATATATATATATATATATATATATATATATATATATATATATATATATATATATATATATATAAAACAAAATATTTTTCTTAGTGACATGTGAGCATATCCAGTATATAAGTGAAATCATACATTATCAAGATCAGTAGTCTTGGGTGTATATAAACCCAAAGTAATAGCAATCTTCTTCTGTGTTATCTACATAATCAAGTCTCTTCACCTTCAGGTTCCCTAGCTACATGGTTACCTTTTTATAGTGTAGATTCAGGGCTATGAGCACAGTGAAGATGCAAATGATGTGTGAACTCATTAGAATTGCTGTATCCCAAATACTTTACTGCATGTTCAGATGTAAACATAGTGCAGGCACTCCCTCAGTGTTTGGTAATAATGGAGCACAACTGTAAATGATCACTGGTAAGGAGGAGGAAAACAGAATAGAAATTCAGACTTGCTTACCTCTGGTGGGTGTGTCAACCATGTTAAACTTACTAAGTTTGGAAGTAATTGTATCAAGGTTTGAAATGTAGGTAAGCAGCACACATTTCGCAGTTTCTTTTCAGTAACATCCAACCTCCCCTTTATTTGTTGACATCTGTATATTATTGCCATGTAATATCTTTACACATTTTAAGGACAGGAATACAAAATACCTTATAGACTGCATGTCTCAGATTACTGGTCAGATAAAAGAAGAATGAGCAGCATACAGAGAGAGATAAAACAGAGTTGCATTTCTGCAAGCAATACCCATAAATGGTTGTGTAATCAATCATTGCACTCCATTTGAAATTAATACATGTACAAACAAATCAGAAGTGTACAACTGTCACATGTTTTGTTAATACTGTGAATGATGTTGCAGTTGCTTGTATGCAGTATAATTTTCATTATCTGCTTCAAAGCTGTTTCTGTGGCAAAAAGGGATAAGACAAGATTACTGTGTTTTGAAGTCTTATTGGAGTTAGAGTTCAAATCCAGACCTGTGTAAAGCTGTTTCATGTGTACCCACATACATTTTGTAGTGTTGTTTAATAGGTGTCTTTTCTTCATTTCTTCTAATTTTCCCTTTTTTATGCCAGTATTTGTGAAGTGTGTGACTTAGCACAAACAGGGGAAATGGAGAAACACAGTAAATGTCATGTAAACTACTCCTTTGATGACCAATACATTAATTACAGCTGTGAATTCCTTGTGTGTATAGCACATCCTTGTGTGTATAGCACATCTGTTAAACATGTTGATCCACACAGCATATACTGTTATTAGAAGTTCAAGTCCCACCTCTGTCTTCCAAGGTTGAAACCTAACAAAGACTACTCACAAGGCTAAATCAAGTTTAGCTTTGCTTGTCTTGTTTGTGCAATGCTTACTGATGTGGAAATTTGGACTAAATGCCCACAAATGGAGCAGACATAACACCTGCAGACAAGATGCAGAAATTGTTAATTTCAAAAAGGGTACATTGTTGAGCTTTTACCTTTCCATCATACAACACCTCTAAGTGACATTGAGCTGTGGTTAGCAAGCTTCCCCAACACCTGCAGACATAGGACACCTGCAGAGAGGAAACAAACAGTAGACAATTTCAAAATGTATACATTCAATCATGTTGGGTACTGTGCAAACATGCTAAGTGGAGGTGCATGATGGTTAACACAGACATTAACAATGAATAGAGAAATACCTAAGTGTTACTTATCTATTACTGTGGCACCAGGTGTAAGTGTAGGGTAGCAATACAGATGGTCTTAGGTTCCAATACAGGAAATTCCAATTCATTTTTACTGTTGTTCCATTTTTACTTGATATTAAATGTCACAAAAAAGGTAAAATAATAAAAAAATAGCAATAAGAATAAGTATGCATAACAGTAGAGCTCAAATGAATTATATGTATGTCTGAGGGTATACAGACTACTGTTTCTGTAATTATAATTTTGCTATATGGCCTTGGATGGCATTCAGACTTTGGTAAGACTCATACACACATCAATATATAAACCAGGACATTGGGAGATGACACACATATATGATTAACCCCTCATTGTGTCATGTATATTTATATGTGACTAATGAGTATGTCTGTGAAGCACTTTTTCTGTGGCAAGAATACAAAATTACCACTCTGGAAGAAAATCTTTTGTCCTTTATGCATAGGTTTGAATCACACATTGTAAAAATTATTTTATCAGTGTGTAAAGTCGGACAAAAATGTGTCAGGCCATAACTTATATAAGTCTACAAAGTTAAATCACTTAACAGTTACAACAGCAACCAACACTCAAACTAATGCCAACTATCATATTAACATTCCCATTAAAAAATGCTTTTGTCTCTGTTTGGCACTGTTTCTCTCTGCTTAATATCATGCAAATGTGGTTGGCATCATTGCTCAGGTTTGCTCACTACCAGTAAATGTGATAACATGCATTGGCAGTAAATCATTATTTGGTATTACAGTGTTTTCTCATTAGAAAAGTCTGGTGTTAAAGGGTTAGGTGCCCAATTTAGGGCACAGAGATGGGGTTTCAGGAGTCCAGAATCTTTATTGGACTCTTGGTAAAATGTCACTACCAAAGGCTTTTGCAGGGAGACTATACTGGCTCTCAGTACAAGTCTGAAGCTTGGAATAGTCTGTCCAAGCCTGTCTCCAGTGTGATTGGCATTCCATGCACTGGAGAACAGTGTAGGCACCACTTTAATGACCTAAAAAGGTGCAAGAGAGATACACTCAACCAGTGGCTGGATGAGTTCAGAACTAACAGCATCCCACAGCTGTGTAAGTATGCTAATATAGATAATTTATAATAGAAAGAAAGCTACATATAGGCAACACTGGTATGCATATGTCTCTTCTGTTTTCTTCATTTCTTTCCACAGCTAATACAGAAATCAGTACAAATAGGCAGGCCAATGATGAGTATCTAGTGAGACTGAGGGAACAAATCGGTATGTATGCATCATAAGGGAAGTATTACTGTAGCTTTTAAATAAAAAAAAATCTTTCTATACAGTACTAGCAAAGTAAACGTGCATATCTTAACTGTAAAAGCAAGTATGCATGCATCAGTCTGTAGCACAAACCAAATTTAGGAGTCAAGTGTAAGACTGTAGTCAGATGTTGTGGTTTCAAATATGATGAGTAATAAGTACAATCCTTTAATAATATTACATTAATTAAATTCTACACAAGTGGCATGAATACCCTTATGTTAACTTTCATCTGTATAACTGGACCAAGCATATGTGCAGTATAGGCACATTGCAAGGATTATATTGAGCAATCCATAATTATAGTTTGTAGTTGTTAGAAAGTATACTTAAATGTAAAACTTCAGATAAAATAGTTGTATTATTCTGATAATGCATTGTATGTCACATATAATGGTACTAATTGAATCTCTTTTTTTTATCTCACCCCAACCCTTATTTCTTTTTTTTATTTTCTATATCAAAATCTTTCCATGTCATCCATCCAGTGACTATGGCAGCAATGCCCAACACATCTGGACCCAACCTGACAGTAATGTCTCTGCTGCCCTTGCCCTGCCTGCGTCCTCAGGTAACACTACCCCAGCAGCTCTTACTGTGGTACCTTCTGGGAGTACTGGCAGAGGTGAGGATTTTACCATCTACCAGGAGATGCCAGGGTTGGTGTATAGGGTCATGAACAGCACCATTGTGCACACCTACACCAAATGGAGGGGCTGCTCTCTTTTATGGTCTGTAGGAGGAGAAGACATCAAGCACTCCAGCAGCCAGCAAAGTAAGGGGACAGTGATGACAGTCCTGTGGGTGAGGACTAGATTCTCATTATCCCAATGTTTGACAGGCATGAGCTTGTGTTGTCTCCTCCTTAACGCCAACCGTGGTGTTCCCCAACCTTTTGTGTCCCGCAACATCCATGTGTCTTGTCTTGTTTGTCTTGTTTGTTTGCATCTGCTTCCTCACCTACCCAACTTACCTGACCCAGAAATACCTATGTCCCTTACCCAATGTTCCACTCTTACTGCAGTAAAAAAAACAAAAAACAGACACCTGTTCATCCCATACATACCTTTCCACTTTGCACACGTGTCTTCTTGACACACTTCATTTGGTACAATTGGCTATACAACATGATTGTTGTTGACACTCCACTTTGTGGAGGTGACAGTCCAAATTCAGCTAATATTCTGTACATATTTTCATTTTACACTGTTGAAAAAATGGATTGCTATTGTTCTTTCCTACCTCCTTCTTGCACATTCCTATATTGTTTTCCCTTTGTTCTTCCACCTAATTGCCTCCCATTTCACCATTTTCTATCTACCCCATTTTAACACTTTTCATCTGCTCAGATATCAAATCAATCACACACAACACACATAAGTAGCAAAAAAGCAATGGAGCCCTTCACTTTTTGGCCTCTGTGTTTGTGTGAAGTTTGGCATTGCACACCAATACCAAGTGACAGTGAACATCTCTTCATCGGTGTGGTTACCTCCGTGCAATACCACTTCCCTTTGCTGCTCTAAGATAACATACACTAACACACAGTTAATGCAGTATAAATAATTATTTCATGGCATTATCACTACTTATTTAAAGCTATCGCATACACCTGGATTTGAACCCTATTTCATCTGGACTCCAAAAGAAATGTGTCAGTGCATTTACACCTGTTGCCATAGAATCAGCTAAGCAGCAGGTGTGTTTCATACACTCAGTACTGAGAGCTCTCATAATTTTAGCAATGCGGCTTGTTTCATCACTGCTTACCTATGCTCAAATAGTGAAAGCAGTAGAAATGTGTATCTCACATGACCAAACACTTTGTCATCCATCATGCAAACCCATTGCTCAGTGGTGCACTATGCAAAATGGACAATAGCATTTATTACTTTTTTTACTGTCCATTTAGTCTTCATGCCATGAAACTACATGTGAAAACGCAAACACAATGAAGGCACTATCTAAGAAAATGGCACATATTTAAAATGCAGCCATCTGTTACCTCCCCTCATGCACTGCAACCTTGGTCTCTCACTACTGTTTCACAAATATATCAAGTACATTACAAAAATAAATACCAAATGCCATCTTATATACCATGTACATCTTTATAATGACAATAGATTTACCAGAAACAAACTGGAATAATATTGATCCGACAATGTTAGTAAAGAAATTATTCACAGAGTATAACCAGGAACAACAAATGCTTCAGATTTTAAAAAAAACTACCAGGAGACAGAATATACTAGATATTGTTTGTGTTCCCAAAGAAATTACTGTAACTTCAAGTCAAGTTTTACCACCATTGATGTGCAGTGATCATAGGGTCATAAAGTTTAATTTGTTGTTAGATAATTCTGCCAAAATGAAATCTAAGCCAATGCACAGAAGGTTAATTGCAGATTATAGGGAAGCAAAACAGTTACTATATAAAACTAACTGGAGTGAGGTGTTCAGTGGAAAAACTGCAGATGGAATATGGAAAGTTTTAAAGGAGAAATTGAGTGCAAAAAGTCAAAAAAATGTTTAGCATCAGGATCTAGGCACACAACATCAGAGGGGTAGATTTCCATAAGAACAAGATACCTGATTAAGGTGAGAGACAAAAAATATAAGAAATGGAAGAAAGGTCGAACTACAACTTTGAAAACTGAAATAAACGAGCTGGACAAACAGATTAAGAATAGTGTAAGACAAGATCAAGAAAAATTTGAAGAAAATTTATATAAAGATATTGAGCATAATATGAAACCTTTTTATAAATACATAAGATGTGAAAGGAGCAAAGATACACAAATTGATAAACTGTGTGCAGAGTCTAAAACTTATTCTCCGAGATACCAGATTATAGATATATTTACAAAATCTTATGCAAAACAGTTTGGCTCCACAAAAGGGTGGTAAGTTGTCCTAGTGAAATCCAGGTAACTCCAGATACTGGAATCAAATTAGATTATATTGAAAAAGAACTGTGTAAACTGGATCCAAACAAAGTGCAGAGAGGAGGCAGAATAAGTAACAATGACCTGAGAACACTTAAGCAAGAACTTACACTGCTATTACATCTATTATTCACTAGGTCATATAAATATGGAGAGATTCCTCAAGATTGGAGACATGCACTTATTAAACCTGTCTTTAAGGGAAAGGGGAGTAGGACAAACCCAGAATCATATAGACCCTTAAGTCGACTTTCATGTTGTGGAAAATAATGGAGAAGGTAATACTGGATAAGTTATTGTCAGAACTGGATAGGTTGGGACTTGAAACCATATATCAGCATGCATATATTGAAAATAGATCTATTACTACCTGTAACATGATGTTCTATAACAATATAATAACAGCTATGAATGAAAAATTGTGCTGTGATGTGATTTATATAGATTTAACTTCAGCATTTGACAGGGTCATGCACAAAACACTGATCAATAAATGAGCACAACTAGGTATTGATGTACTGTTGACAAGATGGATAGCTGCATGGCCTACAAATAGGACATGGCAAGTATCACACACCAACTGGACAGGTGAAATACTTGGTTACTGACAATGTGTCCCACAGGGCTCTGTACTAGGCTCTTACTTGTTTAGATTGTATCTTTCGGACCTTATTTTTTCATCTAAGGTGTTTTACAGTCTATATGCTGATGACCTGAAATTGGGTAAACTGATTACAAGTGTTACAGATAAGGCATGTCTGCAAAATAATTTGACTACATTGATCATTTGGGCACAAGAGAATAATATGTTGATAAATACATTGAAAACTAAGTATATGAGATTTGGGAAACAAACTGAAAGGTGAATATTTAATACAGCACACAGTGATTGAAACTGTAGACTCATTTAAGGACTTGGGTATATGGGTAGATTCAGCTATGAGTTTTTCTAATCATATAAACCAATTGGCTAGTGATAGTTATAGAACTATAGGTTATATAAAAAATATGTATAAAGTCTAGGAAATCAAACATAATGAAGTCATTGTTTGTTAGTTACATTAGACCCAAACTTGAGTATGGAATAACAATATGGAAACCCTATAGGAAAACAAGCATGAATAAACTGGAAAGAGTACAGCAGAAATATACTAAGGGCATCCATGGATGTGAAAATCTAAGTTATTATGAAAGACTAAAATATCTGAACTTGTACAGTGTCTCTTACAGATATTTAAGAGCCAATCTTATTCAGGTATATAGGACATTAGGGACAACTACCTCTGGGAATGTTTGGGGTTATCAAAAAGTACTAGAGAATCATCAGATAACCTATACAGAAGATTCTATAGGAATGAGAAGTGTACTAACTGGTTCTCTGACAGAGTAGCTGATGCTTGGAACAGACTACCAAATTACATTAAAGCAAGTACTAGTCTAGAAATATGTAAGAACAGCCTGGACATTTATTATGGGAACAAGTATTTTGGTCTGTTGGCAAGCTAAAAGAGCTTTAATGCCCATGTTTGAAACATTTGTATGTATGTACATAATACATATTCAGATTTTTCCGGTACTTGCTGTAATGTGGACACCTGTTTGCATATAGTTTGTAAAGCTGTCTCTTGAAGTATATCTGCTCATTGGAAACACAACACCAAATACTACACATTGCACACGCATCAATCTGGTAACATGTAGAACTTTCATATCTTGATATATGGCCATGGCTAGCTATCCATTTCATCCAGAGCTCCCAACATCTCTTAAAGTATATCTGCACATTGGAAACACAACACCAAATACTACACATTGCACACTCTATAAATGATTAGTTGTGCTGCAGCCTTGTAAAAGTCAGACTTGTACTATGGTGCGTGCATAAAGTACTGAGTTCTCTGGTCAGTGTTTAGTTTGCTTGGTAAATGGTCTGTTCTCACTGCAGTCAGTGTTTGTGTGTGTGTGTGTGTGTGTGTGTGTGTGTGTGTGTGTGTGTGTGTGTGTGTGTGTGTGTGTGTGTGTGTGTTTATTCAGAAGAGCATAATTGTGCATCCGGCAGTTACCACTCCAATCCCGTGGATTGCCAATATTTTGACAGTTGCACATGCCTATACATCCATTTCATGCAGGCCTCCCAATATCTTCTCTTCAACATCCAGTGCCGATTCCAGCCATTATAAATTGTCCTGCAGCTTTGTAAAAGTCAGACATATGCTGTGGTGCCTGTGTAAAATGCTGAGTTCTCTAGTATGTGTACTTAGATAGGGGTTCTAATCTCATTGCAATCAGCTGGGAGGTATATGTGTGTGTCTATGTAGTCAGAAGAGCATAAGTGTATATCCTGCAGTTGCTGTTCCAATCCCATTGACTGTCAGTTTTTGACAGTTGTGCATGTCTAGACATCCATTTCTTGCAGGCTTGCCAACTTCTACTGTTGAATATTCAGTGCTGATGTCAGCCACTATAAATTGTCCTCCATCCTTGTAAAAGTCAAACTTCTGCCATGGTGCTTGCATAAAATACTGAGTTCTCTAGTCTGTGTACTTAGGTAAGGGTTTTAATCTCAATGCAGTCAACTGGCAGATATTTTTGTGTCTATCTAGTCAGAAGAGGAGATGTGTGTATCCTTCAGTTACCACTCCAATCCCATGGATTGCCAATATTTTGACAGTTGCACATGTCTACATATCCATTTCATGCAAGCCTCCCAACATCTTTTCTCCAACAGCCCTTGCTGATGTCATCCACTATATTGTCCTCTAGCCTTGTAAAAGTCAGACTTGTGCAGTGCTGCTTGCATTAAATACAGAGTTTTCTAGTTGGTGTACTTAGATACATAGGAGTTCTGTTGACACTGCAGGCAACTAGGGTATGTGTGTATGTGTGTGTGCGTGTGTGCGTGTGTGCGTGTGTGTGTGTGTGTGTGTGTGTGTGTGTGTGTGTGTGTGTGTGTGTGTGTGTGTGTGCGTGCATGTGCGTGCATGTGTGTGTGTGTGTGTGTGTGTGTGTGTGTGTGTGTGTGTGTGAGTGTGTGCTTGTATGTTTGTGTTTGTGTACTTGCCTGATATTAGAGAGAGCATTTTACACCAGCATGTGGAACACCGCTATTACTCTCTTACTCTCACTAGACACTGGTGATGTCATCACCTATAAAGTGTTGTCTGACATGCTCCAAGTCAGACTTGTGCTGTGGAGCTTGCCTTAAATACAGAGTTCTCTAGTTGGTGTACTTACCTAGGTAGGGATTCTGTTCTCAGTGCAGTCAACTTTTCTGTGTGTGTGTGTGTGTGTGTGTGTGTGTGTGTGTGTGTGTGTGTGTGTGTGTGTGTGCACTTGCTTGAAATCAGAGATTGCATTTTACACTAGCGTGTGGGACGCTGCTTTTACCATCTTCCTCTCACCAGACTCTGCTGATGTCATCAGCTATAGCTGATTTGTGGATGTCTCACACAATATGTTTAATGCAAAGTAGTTGTGTGAGACTACCATCGTCCTTGGTTTGTTCAGGGCAGAGTGGGATTGTTTGTTCTGAGGTTTAGTTGCAATTCCTACCCCTATGCCTGTTGGTTCTGAGTTTCTGATTTGTAGATGTGCAGTATTTCCATCAGGGCAGGGTCAGAGACTGCCTTAAAGGCCAGGGACAAGTCACCTCATCCTGTACAATACATATTACAGTGGCAGGGCTTTTACTCTACCCACATATGTCACAGCATGGTTTGTAGGCCCTGTATTTTTAGTGAGAAAGTACTGTGGTCTCTCCAGCTGCTGCAGGTGTCTGGTGAGGAACATGCAAAAGAGAGCATTGTACTCTATTAGGGTTCTGATAAGGGTTGACTACAGTTGTGTTATAACATTTTTAGATCAGGACACAATGGCCTGACTTATGATTTGCATGATGTAGCCTTTCCATGCTGTTGTGGAAACTTGGTGGTCGATGTTCAGATTACTGTCTACCTGTGTTCCCATTTCTTGCACCACTAGATCTGAGCAATGGTCAGTGTTGTCAATGCTGTAATTATTTGGGAATTACACTTTGCAGAAGGCAAAAATAATGACACATTTTTGTGTTTATTTATAGACTGTGTGGTTTTGATGCCAATCATTTGTCTGTGTTAGCCCCTCCTGTAATATGTTAATAACATTGGTGGACTCAGGGATTGCAACTATTATGTAATTATCAGCAAACTTGATAAGTCAAAGGCTATATACTTTAGCCTGGCCTCCCGAGAAACAGATTCCAAACAGTAAAGGGCCAGCACATATTCTTGTAGTGTGGCACTTGTAATGGCTTTAATGGTAGAGATTGATTCACCTACTTTCACAGTATGTGTTCTGTCGGTGAGCCAATACGCTAACCATCCTGTGGCATAAGTGTTAATCCCCAGCTGGGAGAGTTTCTCAATGATACCTGAGTGAAGGATTGCATGAAAACTCTAGGCCTGATCAAGATAGGCAGTGTGCACTTTCATACCTTTATCCAGGCCAATAACACAAAATCAATGAGCTATGACAACATCACAGATCACCTAAAGCATGACTCAGAACATAAATCTACCTGACACAGTTGGATCCACACTTTAACACATTCTGCAGATGGAATATGCTCAAGTAGAAGGGTGTACATCAGCATGCATCCATCTGAGTTTGGGGGGGGGGCAGCGCCTGATGCATGCATGTATAGACACATCCTGACTCTCCTCATCTGTAGACCAACATGTAATAATGGACCTTTTCTAAATGGACACTGGTAATATCCCAGTTGTGTGCAAAAGACATGTATAAGTTGGTAATGCTATGTCCATGTCTATTACATCTGTTAGATGTTCTCAAGAAGGTCACTGAGAGCATGGATGATGACAACACTATCATCTTGTGGAACTTGACCAGACCAAGGCATTTGACACAAATCCACACTGAGGTATTAACTCATCACTATCACAAGTGGCCATAAACAGCTATATCACGAAGTGGGTAGACCACTGTATCACATACATGACATCCAAATATGTTGAAATGTATGAAGTAACTTATATCTCAAGTCCAGTGATCAGGTCTGTACATCAGGGCTGTCTGCTAGGCTGTTCCTGTCTACTGTCCATTAGTTATGTCACAGATGTCAAGAATGACATACACATTCAGTGTCCAAACAACTGTCTGAAAAACTGCAGACTGTAGGCAATTATTGATTCCAACTGTGATATAGTATAATACAGACAGTATCTACACACACACACACACACACACACACACACACACACACACACACACACACACACACACACACACATCAAAGATTGCTGCCACTGCCATTGAAAAGCATGAGATGAAATAAAACCATTGGGAGATTTGTTAAGTTATTAAAATAAATGCACAATCCAGTGATAATGTAGACATCACACGCCTATGAACAGTCACATACCTCTCAACTGTCCAGATTTTTGCATAATGTCAATGCCTCATATATTTGGTCTGTTCCTCATAAAATTTGTGATTTTTCTGGATTTTTCTGGCAAATTCGAAAGGATTAACTTCACTAAATAATGACAGGCATTTGAGTTTCAGACTTCATATCCTTCCAAAAATGCATGATAACAAAAGACCTTTTATTCTAGCAAATTTATAAGTTTATCAATAAATATTTAAAATGTGTCCCTATTTTTGGTGCTTTGCCCCCTCATTATTTTTGGCTTTGTTCAGATTTTTTGTGTTAAGAGGTTGAGACCTATGAGACCAAGTGGTATGTGACCTGTGTACTGGGTTAGATGGTATATGGAATGTCCACTTGCATGTGCCCACAGTGGTAACTACTCCCTTGTATGTAACACAACTCCTGAGTATGTGCAGGAAATCCACATCAAAGGGCATTATATTTCCACAGTTCACAGGCTTCCTCACACCAATAACTGAGTACAATGCAACCCTCTTCATGTACCTCCCTACACATCTACCATTAATGTGTAACTCAAGTATTCCACTTTTGTCACAGTGAGCTTCCACACACCTTTTGGCCATACCTAGGTATTCTTTTTGTTGCATAAACATTACTGTCTGATAGTGTGGAACCCCCATCAAGGTGTTATACCAGATGCATTTGTGATACCTGTTCTGGTGATGCACACAATAGATACATAGCTGTTTGGCAACATTGATGGCATGGGTTAGATTTGTGACAGTGTGGATTGTGCCACATATATGACATGCACACCAGTCAGTTAGCCTGGACTTATCATAATGTCACATTCAGGTATATCATTGTCCCTCCTAACACTTCCAGCAGATGTTAAAGTGTAAGGACAGCGTGCTTGATTACCCTCATAGATTGCTGACATATCATAATAGTTGTACAAGTGTATATGTGCAGAACCATCTATGATCACTCAGAATCACACATGTTATGCCAGATACATGGGATTGCTGGTAGTATTATTCTGATATTGTCCATGATAGTTCATGCTTCTGTTTAGTGCTGTCCATGAGCCTGTAACTGTGTCCTGCTTGGTGGAGACCTCTGCTGACATTACAGTCATATTCAGTCAAATCAGTTTGCACAGCTTTAGATTATGCACCTAACACTTATTGTATATAAAATCTGTGATAGATGTCTTCATTGCTCATGTCAGGATGTTCATATCACAGAGACATCTTCTCCATTGTTATGTCACCTTGTGTGACAGTCACATATACATGTTCATTGTGCAATCCTAACTGTACTATTTTGATATGTGATTAGTGTGCCTGCTACAACTGTCTTCCATTTACATGCCGTCATCTGCTGTACATTATGATGTTTCACCTGTCCTCTTTCCCTGTGTCCATGCCTATACTTATGTGTCTCTATTCAATACAACACACTTCCCCTGACTGTTCATTTTAAATTTCAGTCCATGTACTGCTATGGACTACTTACACAACTTTTGTACAGAATGCCTGAAATGGGATTCCACAATACTCTGCACTGTATACACTTTCCTGTAATGCATTTGGGCCTTATACATTGCTATATTATTAACCCTGGTAATCATTGTGACATTCCACTCAATCCCACAGACCAAGATTGCCTGTAGGTAAATAGGTCTACATGTCTGCTGCTATCTGTGTTGCTTTACATGGTTTCCTGACCAGCAACACTGTGGCTAGCCACAAAACAGCACTTGTTTACGTTTAAATGCGGTGTGTGGCAAGAATATACAATTAGCACTGCTGCTCAACATGCAAACATGTAATCTCCATGAAGGCTTTCCGCAAAGCCTACACAGAGTTTATTGAATTTTCAGGATATACTATATCTCAATTACAATTTGTGTAAAATGGGACGCTGAATCTAAAAGCTCTTCTACATGTATCACCCAGCATCAAACTCTAGCACATTGCACTTATAATTAAATATATTGTTATGCATGTTTACATTAGAAATCAAAGGAAGAAGAGAAAAAAAAAAACACAAGCTGCATTAGAGTTGAAATGTGTAGCAATTAATGACAAGCCAAATAGCCCAAATATTTCTTCAATGATTGAAGATAAGCCCATCTGACAAAATATGTGGAAAGCAAACATATGCAGAAAGAATTGAAAAGTTATTAATCATTTGAGTGAAACAAGAAGAAAATGAATGGATTCCTTTTATACGAGCTAAGATTGAATAAGAGATGATCCTGATTGAAAAAACAATAATCAGGAATCTAAAAGTTTTCTATATATAGATGACTGCAATATCAATCTGCTGCTTATGTGACAGACACTTTAAAACAGTTCTCCAGAAATAAGTTTGCTGTACTTGAATTAATTCTAGCTGCATTCTTTCAGACATTTTTTTCAACTATTACTTTAAAGATGAAGCTATACACTTTTTCATAATAACCAATTGAGGACCACCAACATATTTCAACATGCCAAAACTATTTTAACTTCTTAAAAACTAATAATAATCAAGATAATATTGATCTGTAATATTTGCCATCTAAGATTTCAAAATGATATAAAAAGTTGCATGTGTCATGTTTATTTGACATTATACAAAGTGTAATATACATACAGCAAATTATTTTATGCCCATAAAAGCATGCAGTGTTATGTTCATTTGTGTCAGCAGATTGAAAACTATAGTCATTCACAAAGAGTATCAGGGTTAACAAGTATGCATGTAGATAATGTATTTGACTTGAATGATATGGACATCCCCACCCTCCCCATCTGAATACCATAAATTTGAAAATTGATGTTTGAAAACATCTCTGTTTGAAAAACTTTATATTTGAAGTCTGCAAACTTGAGCATTATACAACGATCCCTCATTAATATTCCAAAACGTGCACGCTGATTGGTCAGCATGCATGTTGTAAATCAGACTTATACTAATGGAAAAAGGTGCAGTCGCCCGGAGTTTTTCCATTAGTATGTCTTTTTTTACAGCAACGGAGAATGCAAGATCTACATTACTTTTTATACATTGTCTCACTATGTTAAAGGAGTTTAACATAGTGATACAGCTTTAAAAAAAGTAATGTTGATCTTGCTTTCTTCATTGCTTTTTTTAAAGCTGTCTCACTATGTTAAATGGGTTTAACATAGCGAGACAGCTTTAAAAAATCAATGGAGAAAGCAAGATCTCCGTTACTTTTTTAAAGCTGTCTCACTATGTTAAACTCCTTTAACATAGTGAGACATTTTGTAAGAAGCAACGGAGATCTTGCTTTCTCCGTTGCTTCCACCCACACCTCTGATGTACTGCGTAAGCATACACATGTGCAGTACATCGGAACTGCCGCAGAATACCAGACAGCTGCGGAAGGGCAGCAAGGAGGCATTATACAATGCCATTATTTAAGAAAAGTAATTATTTATTTTCTTAAATAATGTCATTGTATAATAGCAATAACCCACTTCTGGGTGTGGGTAATGCTGGATTTACCCACAGTTGTCTTTGTTTGGCCACTCGGGCTTTGCCCTCATGACCAAACCACACCAACTGTGGGTAAATCCAGCATTACCCACACAAAGGCGTGTGTATACATTCATCTGATGTGTTTACATCTATTTTTCCTTGGCAGCTGGTTTCCTCCCACATTTCAAAGATGTGAGTGTGTATGCATTTGTGTAGCATGGAAAAAAAACTACAGCAGGGCTGACCAACTGGTCGTGTGAACAAAGGCCCTAGATGATACATACAGAAAGCATTTTTCCGATAGGGTTATGCTCTTTTTACCCAGTTGTATACAAATACTTTGTCACAATACAGCCAAGAATGTTGCAGTTCCCCAAACTATGCTTTTTGATCATAACATAATTCATTTAACAATCAACTTCACAAAGAACACTTTGTTTACAAAGTAGACAATTCATTTACAAAAACACAGTGTTCTAATTGAAATGCCTACTCAAATTCATGAACACATGAATTTTCAAACAGGCTCACAATATAAATATATGTAGGCATGGTTGCCATGCAAAATGTCAGTCTGTGACATGGTCAACTGCTTAAACTTCAATGCCAAATATTTTGTTTGCTAAAAGTTGAATATTTGTGCAATGGAAAAATTGTTTGGGTACATTGAATAGGTTAGTGTTTGTCTTATACTGATTGCTGGTGTGGGTAGGGTGCATGTAGTCATGTGTGTTGTTGCTAGTGTACATTTATTTTATGAGCCAGCAGTGATTACAGGTGCCAGGGAAATATATCTATTTCAGCTGTTAAAACCATGAAATGGTATATTTAAGTATGGGTGGTGGAGAGAAATTACCCCACCATTAGAGGGTGCTACTGAATTGGTGCCCCTGCATTTATTTGGCTCCGGGGTCACACAGCAGTGGGGAAAAGGCCATATATCACTTTCAGTGAAATGTGTTTCAATGAAATGTGCTTTCAGTGAATAGTCCTAGACCCATATATTAGTTTTGGAAGTTTTATAGTAATATATATATAAGTGGGTGGGAGAATGACATAATGGTTAAGGTGTTTACCTTAAAGACACAAGGTGCAGGGTTTGATTCTCACATGGGGTAACTGGCTAGGCTTCAAATGGCTCAAAAAGGGCAGGTAGCCTAGTACTAATCTATGAACCTATGAACCTATATATCTATATATATATATATATATATATATATATATATATATATATAAGGGTCAACTTTTAAAGCTCGAAGTTTCAAAACTTAATAAGGAAATATCTCTATCAATATCAAATATCTATCTGTTTATATAGATAGATACCTATATCTGTCTATCTATAGATGTATACAGAAACACAGATAGAACAACTGGTTGAATGTTGATTTCAAGACATATAATTGAATTCAATGACTGCAAGCCCATTTCACTGAAACACAATTTAATCAAATTACAGATAACTGAAACATCATGCAGTCATAACCACTTGAGGAAATATTTTACAAAAAAGAATTTTCTGCAGGAGGGAAGAGCCGATTTGTATCCCTCCTTTACTTAAATATATTATCTCCATGGCTGCAGAAATGGGAAAAAAGTAAAAATACCACCCTACTACCCACTTGAAATAACAAGCAGTGCTCAAACATAAACCTCATCATCCAGGATCATGTCCAGGTAAACCCAAGCACTGGATAAAGCTTCTTAATCTACATATTTCTACTTCTGTATTACAGAACTATGTATAGCTATGTCACATTTGGTAAAATGATCTTTCAACAAATGGCCATTTAACTAAGTGGTCTTTCAACAAATCAGATTCTATAATTCGTCATTCAGTGAAATGAACATTAATTCAAATGCCAGGGTCCATATATGGGTGCGTGCGCGCGCGCGCGCGTGTGTGTGTGTGTGTGTGTGTGTGTGTGTGTGTGTGTGTGTGTGTGTGTGTGTGTGTGTGTGTGTGTGTGTGTGTGTGTGTGTGTGTGTGTGTGTGTCTCTGAGTCTGTATGTGTAGCTACACCTAAAGTCAAGCATATTAAAGTACCAGTCATAAGACAAAAACTTGTAGCACACAAGGCATTACCAGAGGACACATTTTTGCAGAAGGCATGTTTTCTATACCACTACTATATATATATATATATATATATATATATATATATATATATATACACACACTAATTCTAAGATCACACAAACCTTGAGGAAAAGAAAGTGTCTACTTGTGGAAAAATCAATCTTCCAATGACTTTCTGACCTTGGATTATGTATGCAATTGAAATCAAGGGTTTGGAAACACAGTACCAAAACTTAGGATACATCTATATATTTGTATAGATATATAGATGATAGATGGAGAGATAGATCGATAGATAGATAGATAGATAGATAGATAGATAGATAGATAGATAGATAGATGATAGACCATTAATGTTGGTATGGAATAATTAAATCCTGTAAAAGACTACTATTTATTAATATATATATATATATATATATATATATATAGATATATATATATATATATATAGATATATATATATATATATATATATATATATATATATATATATATATATATATATGTTAACACTATTAGTTCCAGTAATACTGTAGGTTTCCATTATATTGCTTTTACCTTTCTATAAACAAAAAAAATGTAATTTTACAATATTTTAATCTTATAAAGAAAGCAACTTTTTTATGAAGATGATTTTTTGTTGGCATTTAGCTTGATGCTAAAATTTCAAGGAGTTTTTTACTGTCAGGGAGTTGTTTTACTGATTCAGATCAAAAAGTATTGCTTCAAACAGGATATGATATTAAAACTGCTTAGCATAAACTTTTCAATAAAAAATATGTTAATGCTGGATTTAATTTAACAATTTGATAGCTTTATAATCTTAACTAAAATGTTTGCCATCAGATCATAAAAAAGTATTTAGAAATGTCTACCTACGCTAATTAATAATAGCACTAATTAGAAAAGACGTCTTCTTTCGGCTTTTCCCGGTTAGGGGTCGCCACAGCAGATCACCTGTCTGCTCATGATTGCCAGTGGAATTATACGGTGTCAAGTTGCCTGCCTAGTGCCCAACCTTCCACAGAAGGAACACACATGCACACACTCACTCCTAGGGCCAGTTTAGAGTGTCCAAGCCACCTACAGCATGTCTTTGGGATGTGGGAGGAAACTGGAGCATCCAATGGAAACCCACATGACCACAGAGAAGACATGCAGACTCCACACAGAAGGCACCCCAGCTGAGGATCGAACCTAAGAACCTCTTGCTGTGAGGTGGCAATGCTAACCACTGCACCACCATGGCCTCCCACTAATTAGGAAAGGCTATCTATGTTAATTAATGGAGAAACTATCAGGCACATAACATAAAAAGATAACAGTGTATGTGTGTTTGTAATTGTCAATTAAGTAAAAGCCACCTAGCAAGGAAAGTGAAAGGAGGAGACCAGTGCAGCCTAACATTACTCAGCAACTTAAGACAAATAGTACATAAAGTAGCATTCCAGAAGGTGCCATATGTCAGTGGTGTAGATGCAGTCAGGGTGGAGTGCACCATGGATTTAAACATATGCATACTGGTGCAGAGTTTAGTGTTTTGGCTTTGCTGGGACTAACAACCCAACTGGAGGGATATAGTTATTTACCATACATGCTTAAAGTACAATGTTTAACTTCAAAGACAATTGTGGTTCATTTGCATTTTTGATTAAATATGGTTTTATATCTACAAACAGTTGATTCACCATCTTAGAAACCCTGTTCTAATATGACTAGAGGGAAACATAAAAAAAACTAGATGAAATTTCCCAGCTATCTTCAGAATACCCAGTTGAAGGTAGACAATTTTTTATGCATCGACCATCCAAATGTCCTTCTATAATATCACTGATAAAGTCATACTGCCCTTCAGGAGAACTCTTCTTTAAAGATAAATACTGCCTATCAGGAAAATGTCTGAAATGCACATGGTGAAGCCTCCTCCTCATGCCATGTGACCAAACTCTGGAACCATTTGCCATCTGCCCTCAAAAAACCCGAAACTCAAAACTGTTTCAGTAAACATCTCCCTACACATATTTTTAACTCTAAAGTCTGCTTCTTCTTTTGATCTCTTGTTAATAAGCTGTCCATTCTACTTTCTTCACTCAAGCCACAGAGTTAATCTTCTCATTAGTAACTGTGGAATTTTGCTCCTTTCATAATTATTGATGTTAATTCTTCATCTTTTTCTTAATCATACCAAGAACAGAAGATAAACTGATTAAAAAAACACATGCAAGGCCACAGAGATTCTAACAAATCCAGCTCAAACAACTTGAAATGTAATATTAGTACTTTTGCTTTACTTTATAATAAAAGTTATTCAGATGAAGTGAACTAAACACACACTGTTTAAATACAATTCTAAAAGAGCATGTGGCAACATTTTTAAAATCATGTGATCAGCTTAGAATCATGTGACAGCCAAATCCTTCAAACGAATCACGCATTAAGGCAACATTTTCAATAAGTTAAAATAAAAGCTGAATATCTAAATACATAAATCTGTAAACTTTATTTTTCTATAAAATAATAGTTTTATGTAAGAGCATTAAATAGTAAATGCCTTACTGAGAAAATCTGTCTGATAAAAAAAGGTAGCAATATCATCTTTCTAAAGCTCTTAGTTTTAAAAGACAGCTAACAGAAATCTGATCATTAATCCCTGGCCAAGAACACACATTAAGTGTAAGCTTCCAGTAAAACTCACATTATTCCAGCTTAAGTTGCCACGGGTGCCACGTTCACTAGGGGTTATCTTTTCCATAACCGCAAATTTAAAACTGTGGTCTGGCTATTCCATTAAGTGTTTGGCTAGGGCATTGTTTGTTTTCCTTTTCTTAATGTTGTATAGATGTTCAGCAATTATTTTTGTGAACTTTGCTTATGTAGAAAACAGGGTAGTGTTGACAGAGTGCACGATATACTGCCTCTCTTTTCATACAGTTAAATGCTCCTTTTATGAAAAATGTAAAGTTCATTACAACAAATTGTTCACCCATCAAAATGTAGGATCAGATGGAATAACATCCACATTTAAACATACAATAAATGTTGTTACTGTTATGTGTGGGTGTTCTGTTAAAATGTTCCACAACGTTTTTAAAATTACAACCTCTACTGTATGTTATGTGCAGTGTATCCCCACTTTCTCAATAATATGCCTGTCTTTCCTTAGAATAAACCTGTTCTTCTGGATAATGCTTCTAACAGTCACACTGTAAGCATTATATGTTGTAATGAGACAATGAGAGCACTGATAAACCAATGAATGAAAAACAAGTAATCCGAACTGGCTGAGACAAATTTATTGCTTCCAATTTCAAAAAGTAAATGGTAATGCCCAAAATAAAAATACAAACAAATGCAAAAAACAATCAAGTTAAACGCTATCGTTTGGCTATGCCAAACTTTTTCATACAAAGTATCATCATTTCCTGCTAGTTAAATAATGTGGTTACAATGATGCAATACATTGTTACTTCCATTAAAACATTTAAAGGAACACAATGCATTAAAAAAAACATGTATTCGGTTCATAACCTTCAAAATTCATCTAAAATATGCCCAACCTTTTAAAATAAAAAAGCACACAGTTCATAATGAACAAACAAAAGTATAGTAAATCACAGCGGAACACAAAACACTAACGTACTCAGAACACGTTAATCTATGTGTTTTGATGATTAAAACCTATTACGAACACTTATATTTTCCTATCTTTCTGATTTGTACAAGTAACCCTATGTTTACAAATATACAAAAAATTCATCTAATTAGTATTCAAACATAGACAATCCAAACAATTAATAACTAGTAGTATACGCAAATATAAAATACAACGTGCATTCTCAACTATTTGAAGTCACAAACACTATATTAAATGCAAGTCCTATAAAAGTAGACTAGAAACCAACCTTAGAAGGCATTACCATTTACATTTTGAATTTGGAAGCAATAAATTTATCTCAGCCAGTTTGGATTACTTGTTTTTCGTTCATTATATGTTGTGATAAAGGATCTAGTAAAGGTTGTATTTTGTACTGGATGATGTACGGGTGGAGGGATGTTAAGTCACTAGAAGGGGTAATATTGTTAGCCATAAAAATCACTTACTGATACATAAATTGCAGGTCTTGGTGTTTCACTATGACCTAAAAGTGGATTAGAAAATACCCTTTCTATTTTGTTTATTAGTTCATACATTAATTGATTTATCATACCACGAGGGTAAGCTCTACCATAAACATACCCTTTATTGTCTCACATTCATCTAAAAAGTTATCAGACCTTGACAACATCCATGCTGCCTGTCACTCTTCTTATGTGCATTAAGAAGACATTGAGGTTTGGGTGATTGTTTAAGTAGTTTATTTTATACAAATACATTGGAATGAATATTAGGAACATTAAACTTAAACAAACTAACTAATTGACTGACTAAATACTTGTATGCTTACACTCTGGTTGCTCACTCAAAATGGTACTCTTGTTTACACATGTTCAGTACTTATATGCATGTGCTGACTCACCGGAAAACTTCTTAAAGGTATATCACACACTCTGATCTACATCCTCCCTCTTTACCGAGCTGTCTCATATAAACAATGACATTTGAATAGGCATGCAATTATACAGACACATAAAGAAAAACAACAGTCATGTCCAGGTTGCCGTGTATTTGGAACTAGGTTTTGAGATGTGACCTGATCTCATGACATAACGGTTAGGACTGGGCTTAGCAACAGGAACAGTCACTGGGGAATGTTCTGCTTGAAGAGTCTCTGGGATTTTTTTCAGGAATGGGGATTGTTGATGTAATGTCTTCTGGAACAGGAACATTGGACAAGTTACTCTGACAACTAGAGTCTTTGTCACAGGCAAGATGCTGTAACACAGGTTCGGACATTGGTAACAAATGCTTCCAGTTTCATCTGAATTCCACTCCCTGTGATTCCGCAATGTACAGTATTAGTTCTTGACACAAACTTTTCAGAAATCCAATGCGATCAAAACTTTTTGATGTCTGCATCCTTACTATCTCCCCTTGTTGTAAAGAATGGAGCAGTTTGCTGGTTTTATCATAGTAAGACTTCTGGGACAAAAGCTTTTTCAACAGTTGGGCTTTTACTGCTTTGTTGTTCTTAGCACTTGGAACCAATAAATTACTGCTAATAGGTAATGTGGTTCTGGTTTGTCTTGACATAAGTCTCTGGGCAGGAGAACCAAGGTGTTTATCATGAGGAATGTTTCTAAGATTTAAACAAATTGAGAAAAACATTGGTATTGTCACATCTGGATCTTTCTAACAGCTGTTTTGCACTTTGAACTGCACATTCATCCAAGCTGTTTGACTGAGGGTATTCAGGACTACTCATAATATGAACATAGATATTCCACACGTCTGCAAATTCCTTGAACTGTTGACTAGTAAACTGCACCATTGCTAGAAATAACTCTGTATAGACTACCATGGCTATAAAAATATCACTTCAGCCTAGTAATGACAGTACTGGAAGTTAGTTTGGAAAGTAGATCAATCTCAAACCAATTTGTATAAGAGTCTACTAACACCAAGTAATGATGACCATTCCACTCAAATATATCTGTGGCTACTGTTGACCAAGGGAGTTCAGCAATATGGCTTAACTGAAGTGTTTTTTACTGTTGATACAGCTTTGTACTATTACATACTGAACAAGATGAAAATACTTTCTTAATATCTCTTCACATAGAAGGCTAAAATACCAGACCTCTCCCCTTCTTTTGGTAGAGTCAATTCCTTGGTGGCCATGATGCAAGATCTTAATGTACTCTTGCTGTAAGGACATTGGAACAATCACTTTAGGATCTTTCATGATGATACCATTGTCTGATAAAATCTCATTTTTTTATGGAAAATATGGTTGCACTTCTACTGGTAACCAAGACAGCTTGGAAGGCCATCATTGACTGAAAAAGTGATTGAGCTTCTGGAGAATTGGATCTGAAGCTGTGTGAGTTCTGAGCTCATCAAGATGTGTGGAAGAAAAAATACTCACTTCCATAACTACAAAATCAAGTTGCTCATTGTTATACTGTTCTGTGTTTTTTTCTGGGCTATCTGGATAAAGTATGAGCAAGATAAAGAAGTTTGCCTTTTGTACAAACAAGACTGAAATTGTACTTCTGTCATTTGAGCATCATACGTTGCAGTCTAACTGGAACTGTATGCATAGGCTTTTCTCAAAGTAGTGACTAAAGGTTGGTGGTCAGTTTCAATCTGGATAGGTTGACCATAAATATAATCATGGAACTTTGAACTTGCAAACACAATTGCTAAGAGCTCTTTCTCAATCTGGGCATACTGCATCTCAGTTTGGGTATGAATTCTTGATGCAGAGGCCACTGGTCTACCCTGTTAAAGGATAAATGCACCTACACCAAACTCTGAAGCATCACAGGAAAGAGTAACTGGTTTGTGAATATCATACTAGCTGAGAGTTGGTGGGTTAGCAATTTTCTGTTTCAGGGCATCAAATATTCCTTGGTGCTGTTCTGACCATGACCACATTATATCTTTGCATGTCAACTCTCTGAGTGGTGCTGAAAGTTGGCTTAAATCTGGAATGAACTTGCCAAGGTAGTTGACCATGGTAAGAAAACATTGTAGGGCTTGGACATTGTCTGGAGCTAGCATCTTGAGAATTGTTGTTTGCTTGGAAAGATCTGGTTGCAAGCCTGAAAAGGTAAACAAGTGACCAACATAAGTAACTTCTTGTAGCATGAAGTTGCAATTATGAAGATTCACCTTAAGAATCACTTCACATGCTCTTTCCAGAACTTTCTTGAGGTTTCCATCATGTTCAACTTCACCATTGCCTCCTACTAGAACATCATCTACTATAATAGCACATCTATAGCCCGAAAAAATTTGCTCCATTGCATGCTGAAAGACTTCACTGGCAGAATGTATCTCAAATGGCATTCTCAGAAATCTGTATCTTCCAAATGTTGTACTGAATGGATAACAATGAAGATTTTTGGTCAAGAAAATTTGCCAAAATGAACTCTTTTCATCTAAGACAGAAAAAAGTGGCATTTGGCATAAGGACAGCAACCTCTTTGACTGTGTGCATTGGATGATGAGGCCTTTTTAATGCTTTGCTCAAATCTTTTGGATCAATTCATATTCTGATATCATCTGAGCTTCTCTTATGAGCTACCACCCTGGAAGATATCCATTCAGAAGGTTCTTCCACTGGGCAAATTACTCCTAGCTGCTCCATTTTGTCTAGCTCAGCTTTGACTCTGTTCTGCATAGATACTGAAACTTTCTGTGTTGGTATGACACCTGGGCTGACCTCTGTGTCAAACATCATAGCATACACAACTGGTAGTTTGCCTAGTGTGTTTACAAAAATATCAGCATACTCAAAAAAAATAGTTTGGGCAAAATTTGAGCTGTTGTCATACAGGCTTACATGGTGAATGTCTTCAATAAGTGAAATCAGTTCCATTCTCAAACTATCTTTGAAGCCCACAAATGATGGCACGTGCCTCTTGACTATGAAAAACTGCAAGTCATAGCTGTTCCCAGCAGAGTAACATGAAAGCACTACTGAGCCTTTGGTTTGAATCTCTTCACCAACATAAGTAGCAAGCTTTATACAATTTGTCAAATCAAGTTGTTCTGCAGCTTTTACACCAGCAAATGTTTCTTTTGACATAACACTGCACTTTGAGCCAGTATCTATTTTAAGCTCTACAGGATTCCCATTAATCCAAACAGTACAAAAGATCTCATTCTTTGCCCACAAATCTACTGCATTAACTCTTTCACCAAATAGAGACACACCATCAACACAAAGAATAGGTTTGCAACTTACTAATTGATCAACTTGCCTCTTGGAATGCCCTCTCTTAATAAAATAATGTGTCTTATTTGATTTACAGAACCTTTTGAAATGATTCCACTTACTGCATGAATGACACTGCTGACCAGAAGCTGAGCACTTTTTTTCTTTTGGGTTCATAATTACCACCACAGCTGGGTGGGGGCACATGTTTTGACTTTGCTCACTCACCTTTATGCTTCACTGAGCATGCTCTGGAATTTGCTGGAAAGACTCTGGGTTTCCAAGGGAATGTTACAAAACCAGCAGTAGCTGCCATGTGCTAGGGTCGGTTTTTCTTAACCACGTGCTGCATACTATCAACATGAGCTTTGTCACTGTGCTTTCAACAGCTATTCTAATTTGTAAGCATACTTGTGTGCTTTTCTGTAAGCTCATGTATCTGACAAATCTCAATGGCCTTATTTAAAGTTAAATCACTTTCTCAAAGCAATGTCTTTCTCACTGTGTCATTATTAATACCACACACAAGCCTGTCTTTTATCAACTCATCTCTCAAATCACCAAATCTGCATGTTTTAGCCTTCTTTCTTAAATCAGTTATATATGCTGCAAAAGTTTCACCAGGCATTTGATCCCTTGTGTAAAATAAGTGTCTTTCTATTGTAATAATTGTTTGGAGATACACATGTCACTAAATTTACATTTTAAGCACTTGGGGTCTTCCTTTGTTTCAGCCGGTACCACAATATGGCGGTCTTTCCCCTCCCTTGAAAACACAGCAGGTGCATACATAAATGAACAGTCTCTTTCAATGGCCTCTGAACCAGTTAAGTTAAGCAGAACAAATGCTTTTGAAGTAGCAAGCTGTATGAAAATATTGTATTCCTGCTCAAACACTCTCCTTGCAATTATGTATGAACATTCACACACACCAGGTACTTGTAATAATATTCAGATGCACAATAAGCTCTTCAAAATACAGTACTCTGTGAAATATGCCTTGAAATAACTGTACTTTGCAAAATATTCTTTGAAACAACTTTACTTTGGGAAATAACTGCATTCTAATACTGCACACACATCCAAACACTTTGCACACTTCAGATACTTTGAATAGCTTTAGTTAATATGAAAAAGTAGCACATAGTGAAAAAAATGGTCATTTTTCCTTTTTTGTACATGTTATATGATTTGGATATTGTTTCAAGCATTTTCATAATTATTTAAAATATTTTTAACAATATGTCATTGTTTCAGACATTTCATTTAATAAGACATTTGTTTTGAGTGCTTCATTTTATATGTATAGCAAAATAAATAATTTAAGCAAGTTTTAGTACTTGGAATTTGATTCTGACCTGTTTTGTGAGTCATTTGAGCAGTAGGGATGATCCACTCTTATATATTCCTCCAGTGTTAAATAGTTGCCTCATTGCTGTAACTCTAGATTGGATTCTGACCCATGTCACTCTTCTTATGTGCATTAAGATGATGTTGACATTTGGGTGTTCATTTAAGTAATTTATTGTATACAAATACATCATGATGGATAGTAGGAACATTAAACTTAAATGAACTATCTAACTAACTGACTGACTACATACTTGCATGCTCACACTTTGGCTGCTCACTCAAATGGCATCTTGCTTGCATGTGCTCAGTACTAATATGCATGTGCTGACTCACTGCAAAGCTTCTTAAAGGTATATCACACACTCTGATCTACACTGCCATTATGAATTGACCCTTGACTACAGCAAGTTTTTGGTGGGGAGGATGTGAACTTGAAAAATGCAAGTAGGTGTTTGAAAAGGTGGGTTTTCGATAAATCTGGGCAGACAATTCAGCTCTCTTGTTGTCTTTAGATAGGAGTATGTCTAGGTATGCAATACTAGATGTACTGGCCTCAAAAGCAAACTTTAAAAAGTTAGTTGTTGTATTAATCTATTCAAAATCTTATTAAATTTTTCAAGGTCATCATTCCATACAAAAAATGCCATTCAAAAAACACACATACAACATACAATATTTCATAAATTCTGAATTAAATACAAATTTGTTTTCCCATGTTGTCATAACTATGTTAGCAAAGAGCCGATCACATGTGGAGCCCATTGCTACACCTGTAACTTGGTTATAGTACTCATCTTCAAATAATATATAATTATTTTTTAACACAATTTCAATGAAAGTTTCATAGACGTTTACATTATCCTGACTTACACCCTTCAGTGTTAAATATTCTAAAAAAAATTGATACCTTGTACATGGGAGATAACAGCATACAAGCCCTTGATGTTATCAGTAATAAATAAATAATTTTTATTAAACTCATGCTGATTTATTTTCCCAAAAAAATCCCAAGAGTCTTTACAAATGTGTTTTTCTTGGGTAACCAGATGTTCTAATTTTTCATCAAGGAATTTGGCACATGGGTGTGTTATCAAACCTCTAACATGCACACCTGGTCTCATTGGTGGTTTTTCAATAGTTTTGTGAACTTTTGGGATGGCAAAGATTGAAGGTATGATAGGTGCCATAGAATTCAAGTAACTATAGTCATTCAGATCAATCTGTCTATGAACAAATTATTAAGTGTGCCCCTCACCCTTTTGTATGCTGCATTTGTTTTGTTGAGTGACACTTTACTATATGTAATTCCCAAAAGCACATCAAGCATATTTTGTTTGTAGTCATAGGCCCCCATTATCACCAGACCCCCACCTTTGTCTGGTTTCATAAGACTTAAATTTTGGTCACTTAATTCTTTTAACAATTTTTTCTCCTCAGGTAGTAAATTGTCATTAGCATTTGAGTGCTGTTTGTTTCATTTCAATAATGTTTGAAAATCCAGTTCAGAATTTTTCTCAAAACACTGGACTGTAGGATGAACTGGAGGGTTGTAAGTGCTACATGTCATAATGATGTTATGGAGAATGGCAGGGGTGTCAAACAAAATATTCAGGTTCAGCTTTTTATATATTGTTTAAAGTCCATTAAATGTTTTGTCACATTAGCATGTTCAGTGGGAACAAAAGTTAGTCCTTGTTCAAACAAATCCACACATTCTGAACCTATATAATGAGTAATGTAATTGTATATTGTGAAATCCCATTTACTGTTGCTGATTAATACACATGGCAAATCATTTGAACACAAGGGGAGGTTGACAGAAGTTACCTCTTATTATTGTTTTTAAATTTGTGGTTCTGCCACCATGTGCCATAGTTATGACAACACGGGAAAACAAAGTTATATTTAATTCAGAATTTATGAAATATTGTATGTCATATACATGTTTTTGGATGACATTTTTATTGTATGGAATGATGACCTTGATAATTTTAATACATTTTTCCACTATATTAATACAGCAACAAACTTTTTAAAGTTTTCTTTTGAGGCCTATACATCAAGTATTGCATACATAGAGATACTCCTGTCTAAAGACAATGAAAGAGCTGAATTCTCTGCCCAGATTTATTGAAAACCTACCTTTTCAAATACCTACTTGCATTTTTCAAGCTCACATTCACCTCACCAAAAACATGCTGTAGTCAGTGGTCAATTCATTAGGACAGCACGGATGTTGTCAAGGTTTGATAACTTTTTAGATAAATTTGGGACAATAAAGAGTATATTTTGTGGAAGAGGTTACCCCCAAAGTATGTTAAAGCAACTAATGGATAAACAAAAGAGAAACGGGCTTTTTTAATCCAATTATAGGTCATAATGAAACACCAAGACCTGACATTTAAGTATCAACAAGTTATTTTATGGCTAACAATATTACCAGTTCTACTGAACTTAACATCCATGCACCCGTATACCATCCGGTACAAAATATAACCTTTACTAGATCCTTTATCACAACTTATAATAAAGACAGTGTTACTATTAGGAGCATTATCCAAAATAACTAGGCTATTCTAAGGGAAGACAGACATATTATTGAGTAAATGGGGGATACACTGCACATAATATACAGAAGGAGTTGTAATTTTAAAAACACTGTGGAACATTTTAGCAGAACAGCCACACATAAGAGTAGCAAAATTCATCATATGTCTAAATGTCAATGTTGTTCCATCTGGCCATACATTTTGATGGATGAACAGTTTGTTATAAAGAACTTTACATTTTTCATAAAAGGAACAATTAACTGTCTGACAGGAGGGTAGTATACATTGCACTCTGCCAATACTGCCCTGTTTTCTACATAGGCAAAACTGAGCACAAGTTCAAAGAAAGAATTGCTGAACATCTATACAACATTAAGAAAAGGAAAACAAACAATGCCCTAGCCAAACACTTAACTGAATGGCCAGACCACAGTTTTAAAATTGCAATTAAGGAAAAGTTAACCCCTAGTGAAATGCGGCAGCCCATGGCAACTTAAGATGGAAGAACGTGAGTTATACTGGCAGCTTACACTTAATGTATGTTCTTGGCAGGGATTAATGACCAGATTTCTATTAGCTGTCTTTTAAAACTAAGAAGTTTAGAAAGGAGATATCACTACTTTTTATTTTAATCAGATAGATTTTCTCAGTATAACATTTACTATTTAATGATTGCTCTTACATAAAACTATTTATTATTTTATGGAAAAAAGAAAGTTTACAGATTTATATATTCAGATATTCAGCTTTTGATTTTTGTTTACTTCAATGTTTAACTTATTGAATATGTTGACTTAATTCATATTTTTTTTCAGGGGATTTGGCTATCACATGATTTAAACCTGATCACATGATTTTAAAAGTTTTTGGCTGTCACATGATTTTAAGCTGATCACATGATTTTAAATAAATGAAAGTGTTAATATTACGCTTCAAGTTGTTTGAGTTGGAATTGTTGGAATCTCTTCGGCCATGCATGTGTTTTTTTTTTCCATCAATCATGATGATTAATAACATTCACATTTACACTCACTCCCCTAACCTTTACAAATTTTATTATGGATTGCTGTCAATATTTAGATCTCTTTCTCTTCTTGTACCCCTTTTCCTACTCTTTTACAACTGGGTGCCCTAAATACTTCCTGTGATGTGGATATCCTACCACTGCCAAACAATATGTGATGTGGCTATCCCAGCACTGCCAACCAACATATGATGACCCTCCACCTCTGGGTCAGTAATCAAGGAGCCTCAATCTTCACAAATGGCACCACTGGGGGACATTCACTGGGATGATAACAGGTACATGCACTGTATTTCTATATGCAGCTCTATGCATCGAGTGCAATTTCCCTTAAGAGCACACAGAGACCGCAGTCAGTCCTGGGCTGGTTTCTTCATCTTTCTTCAGGTTCCCAATAAGACTCCTCACTGGCATGGTGCACAGTGGTAGAATTGAGATCTCAGCTGAGTGCCCAAGCCAAAACCTCAGCACCCTCTCTGTCCAAACAGTGCTTTGTGTCCCTTCCCAAGTAGCTGACATAAACATTCTTTGAGATTTGATTTACACACACACACACACACACACACACACACACACACACACACACACACACACACACACACACACACATATCTGAGAAAGGCTGGCACAGGTTTACTATCTACGCCCCCTTCTATCCACACTATAAGGTAATTATGACTGCCACAAGACACTCCTGCCAGCTACCTTAAGGCTCTTCCAAAGATACCCAATATACTAAGTGACATTAATAGTAATACAAATGGTAGTTGGACCAACAGCAATGCTAATAAGAGTGGCCCACAAAGTGTCACCAAATAAATATGCAAACACTCTCAAAGCTTACATATCTCTACAAAGATCAGCCATAATGAAAGGTTTAAATATATTTATTAATAAATAATAAAAAAAAGAAAATAGGAATATATATTCACAGTGACATCAGAGTTCAAATCACAGGAAATATTTAAAATAACATTGAAGTACAGGCTCAGAAAGATAAAGAAAAACAATAGCTAAACTAAGCTTCACTATATTTCTGACTGAATGTAAGAGAATTATACTATTCCCTACTTACTTAATAGAGCAAGACAGATGATGTGGTGAATGGTCCTTCTTGTTGTTGTCAGGCCCAAGTCAGAATAGAGAATGCCCTGTCTCAATAAGAGACTTCTCAAAATAATATCTAAGATATTACTTCTGAGATACCCTGCAAAATGGCATCACTTCTGGTCATCTGACTTCTAGTTCCCATGCAAAACTCCCATTGCTGGAATTTGGCAGTATGCAGCACCTTCCTGTAAAAATACACACACAAGGACTTTTGCTCAGATCTTTGGCAGGTGCTGGAAGTCATAAAACAATAGCATACCTCCACACTTCCTGCGTAGTAATTAGTTCACCCCAAAAACAATACAGCAAGCTTCTTAGTACAGACTTTGCGTCTCTGGCTGCATTGAAACCTGTGAGATAGCATCTTTATCTCCTAGCTGATAAAGTGATTTAATTTCAGATATTTTGTTTAAGTTTGCTGGACTGAGGTTAACCTCCTGATTTTCAGTTTCCTTTGTTAAAACATATACATTTAAACAGTTACAATAGTGTATATACATTGTTGTTCTCATCAGTAGGGCATACTGTGAATACATTTCAAACACAAGCACTTTACAAATACCTTTTCAAGACAAGCATCTGCACAAATAAATTTGATATACACATGACATACAGTTTTAATACATTTGTAACACCAGCATCTTGTATGACATAAAGTTCTAATACATTTGTAACACACACATCTTGTATAAATCACTTTGATATTCACAAATGAGATATAATTATTTAAAAAATTCCAGCTAGCTGTGCTGGAAATACCTCCTTTCATCACACTTCCTTGTTTTCCTTCTTTGTCAACTGCTACTTTTTATATTCACCTAGACATATGCTGATTCTTTAATAACTGAATTTCAGATACTGTTTGTACTCACAAAGGGTCTGCTATAATTTTTTACATGCTTTTCTTAAAACTAAACCTATTTCGGAGCTTTAATCCCAAGTCCTCCACTGAATAGGGCCTTGCATGACCTAATCCAATCTTCTCAGTAACTAAATGCAACTAACTAACTAAACTAAACAACTGGTGCTGGGCCCTTCAGTTTTGTAGGATGATGGTAACTTGTTTAAGTGCACCCAAATTCTTATATATCATCATGTTCTAGTAAGTGACAGACTGCCTGTACTTCATGTTTATAGGCCTCTTAGGCTGGGAGCTGATCACAATTTGACAGATTTGTGTATCCTAAACTGGAAAAAAGAATATTCAGTTGACTTCTTTGCATGCCACTGTTAAGAATACAGGCTATAAATTGCAGAAGAAATGGAAAAAATGTCCCTATCCCAGTTTCTGCAGCATGTTCTGTCATGTTAATTAATTGCTGTCTGGCTTTACCACAACAAATTCATCTGAATGCTTGCCATGTGGTCTATTTTGTAAACAGTAAAGAAAAATATATCATGTCATGGAATGAATTAAAAGAATAATGCAAAATCTGTGCTTTAAGACAATAACAAAATGATCCATTAGTGTAGTGACTTAACTACATGTGCAGATATTTATTATTTATGGCTCTGTATCTAGTTGAGAGTTAATACTGTTTCAGTGTTTATGCAAATGAAAATAACACAATATGCGTACTCGTGTATCAAGTTTCAGCCTTACTCTTAACAACAAAAGAAACTGTCTAACCAAGATAATAATAGCATGCATTTATATGTAACCTAGCAAACACACAGTGAAACCAGGATAGCTTTACACTACCAAATGCATTATGACAGGGAGTCTTTATTATAGTCTGTTGGCAGCTGCTTTTTTGGGCAGAAGGAAGATTCTGTTCCAAAAATTAAATAGCATTATAGATGTGTGCTCATTTGACCTTTTCTCTGTACCACATCAGCAACATTGTTTGTTGCATTTGTAATCTGCTCTGGTTTCCATCAGGCTGTTAGACAAGTACTGACTATTACCCAAAATATACATACGCCAGACATTTATTGCATTCTTTGCTAACAATTCATCAAGATAATGTATAAGAATACTTAACTATCTTACTTCTGTATGCTTGCTACTTGACCAACACTTATTATCTCACAATCTTTAAGCAACATTCCTTTGCTCTAAATGTACCATACTGTGTTGTGATATACATGTGTGACATGACAGGCAAGTTTTCTTGAACAGAAATAACAAAGTGCTTGGCAATAACCAAGCAGTAAAGTGACTTTTGGGTCCCCTTCTATTATTGTACTTGCCTAGTAACCCAGTTCCACATATCCACACTGGGTCTACCAGCCATTCTCCATAACCCCCCAACATACTCCAATGTGTGCAGGGGCTGATTGTGGATTCTAAGAGCATCCCAGGGGCTTGGTTGTCTTTATACCCACCCTGTGATTTCTTTTTTAAATGTATGACTTACTCACCCCCTGTGCAGTGATGTGGTTGCCTCCAAGAATAGAACACGGATTGTCTGCATCACAGTCAGGGCTTTATCTCTGTAGACCACTAGTGCAGCAAATCGTAAAGGGATATTTGATCAAACATATTGTAAAGCTTCATAAATTAAAAATATATTCTGAGTTGGGGCTGTTTTAAGTATCCAAATTATAAATTTATTTATTTATTTTATTTTATTTTACATTTGTTGACTGGGCTAGTCTAGTTGGATACATGTCCATTTTCAGTAGAGGCCCGGGGAGATAAGCTCCAATACAGATAAATGAAAAACTTAGTAATCAATATACAAAAATTAGATTAAATAAAAATATTCATATTAAACAAGCAGATGTCAGGTACATCAAAAGAAAAAGAAAAGAAAAAAATGACTAAATAGCAGCATTAATTGTAAACAACGAATATTACAGGTTACAACATAAAATTCTGTGAGGACAAAAAAACTTGTAGTGCAAGAATGCTTATACTATACAATATGCAGATATAAAATATAGATAAACAGAAAGACTAAATTCTCTTAGAATTTCACAAGCATTAAGGAAAATTCACCTAGCAGGGCAGTCTGTGCTGTTGGTTGATAAGAAAACATGGCTGATATCTACCTGAACTGTTAAATGGATTCTTTCTGATCACTAAGGACTGTTCTGCAAAAATGCTTGAACATCAACTGTACAGATTTTTGCAGAATGTCCAAAGTTTTGCCTCGTATGTTTGGTCTGTTTTTCATAAAATTGTGGGTTTCTGGCAAATTAGTGGCAAAACATTAAAGACTGAAGTTAAAATAATGACAGATATTTGAGTTTCAGACTTCATAGCCTTCAGAGAATCCCTGCTAATGCAAAACTTGCTAATCTATCAACTTTCTAAGCTTGTAAGAGCAATATTTAAAAATTGCCTCTATTTTTGGGCCTTTGTCCCACGTTTATTTATGGGTTGGTCCAGATTTCTTCCTCTAAGAAGTTGAGAAGTATGCCTATGCGGCACATGTGGGAATACAACAAAGCTTGTCTGAAGCATATTCTACTTTAATAATGTTGTCCTTCATAGCTTATTCTAATCTTATAGCATTATATCTTGCAGACTGTAGACATATTTTGATTCCTGCAACTTGTTATTTTCTTAAATAAAGACCATCTTATTGCCTTGAAAGCTGTCAGATGTGTGCATTATCTACTGCATAGAACTCAGCATAACAGAACAATGGGAACCACAAACAATATAGTCATGTATAAAGGTAAAGTGCAGTAATTCTAAAGGAAAGGGGGCATCCAGGAAACCATTAATCATAAATCAAAGGAGAAAGCAATACAAATCAGCAGAACATAAAAACATACAAAAAATTACAAATTCTACCATATGGTAAAAGGAATGGAAATGAATGTTGTTTCTTCATTGCTTATGTGTTGCTGTAACTAAACTGAATCTAGCCCCTGTATATGTAGCTATATGAATACGCCCTTTTCTGATATTTTTAACATGGTGAGGTCTTGTTTTGACCTGTATGTTTGTTTTATCTTTCAAAGGCACTAATATCTACAACTCACTTGTTTTCCTTTGAATGATCTGGTTTTCTATAAGCTCACACAAAGAGACAGTGTATGCCTTGCTCTGTTTTTTCCATTACAATTCGGAACTATATATGTTTGTTCCAGCAAAGGATCAAATCAACCCTACCACTTTATATCAGCTTTTTGCTTTTGTATTGTCTATACTACTAGTCCATGTTTCATGACTGAATGTTCTCAGCATGCATATTTGTCAGAGCAGTATTGCAGTAATGCACTATATCCTGCAGATAGTCTCTCTTTGTGACAACTCATGCACTCATAAGCAGCACATTGATTTGTGGACTGGTCTATAACAGGAACAGATCAGAATGAGCTTCTACATTTACATATTTGTTTATCATTTCTTCACTAGGCTAGTCTAACTAAGGCAGCAGCCTCTTTTAAAGGTAAATCTGAAGGGGCATTCATGCCATAGTGAAAAGTAAAATATATCATCAGTTCATCTTCTCCGTACAGTTATGAAAGCTACCTAATAATGCTCCACATCCTCCTAAAACAGCAAAAATGCTGTCATTGCTATGTACCGGGTTTGATCTGATAGCCCCAACCTTTGTGGGGATGATGAATGGCAAGGTAACTTCCTGCTACATACACTTCCAATCCCCACAAAAGCACACACACAGACATATACAAATGCATATATATATATATATATATATATATATATATATATATATATATATATATATATGTGTGTGTGTGTGTGTGTGTGTGTGTGTGTGTGTATGGTTTACTATACATTTTTAATCAGCTTCAGTCGGCTGCTTAAAATGTCGACCAGAAATGCTGAATTTGAAATTCCCAAAAGGAAACCACAGCAAAAATGAATACATCGACCACTGTGGTTCGATATATTCAACATAGCAGGAGGTGACATCACTCACCTCCTGCTATGCACATTAATGTACCATTGAACTCTAGAGTCAATGGTACGCTAATTCTACTATTTTGCAGGGGGGCTATGCCACCATGCACCCCCCACATCCTCTGCACATTAAATATACCAACTCCGAGATTGTACTACAGCAAGGAAATGGGCTAATTCCCTGTTCCTCACTGAAGAGTTAACTCTCTGCACAATGTCAAACCCAAATTATTGACCTACACTACCTGTTCGCTGTAGTGTAATTGATCGATTTTGGGGCGACATTCTGCCGACTTGGAAACTGCAAGTCAACCACATTTGGGGTTGACCATGCAGTTTCCAAGTTTTGATAGTAAACCATATATATATATATATATATATATATATATAGGTGAACTGAATATTATCAAATTCCCCCCTTGGTAGACATTTGTTTAGTCAGCAAACTTTAGATGACTACACAGATTTCAACAGGTATGTGAGATCCACAATTCTCAGTTTTGGGAAATATGCCCTTTCCTTTCCATCTTTGAGGTGGTATATATAATTAGAAGAAAAGTGTGGGGAGTCCAGTGCTCCACACCCCATTCAAAAAACAATGTTTAATTCTATTTTTAAAACTTGTTTTGCATGGACTGATATTTTTGCTTTACACATACAAAGTAGTGTGTCAATGTTTCCAAAGTCGATCTTTTGTGCTTGATGTTGTGAACATGAATATTTGGGTAATTTCATTATTAGCAGTGGAAACATATAAAGATAGAGGTATAGTTATAACTGTATCTAACTATATGTATATCTATAGCCATATATGATTTAATGAGTAATTGATAGTGCGTTCAATCGAAACACAAAACATCAAATAAACTCATCTGTGATTACATTAGTCACAACTAAAATCAAAGAAAAAGAGTAATTGCAAATGTAAACCAACAGACTACATTTGCAATTCCAAAAAAGAAAATAAAAAAAGCACACTTCTACATGTGGTTCTTTGCCTTCATCCATCCACAACCCCTTTTACCTATTTTTACACATGGGGACAGCTGTCACTTCAACAGTGATAATCATCTAAAGACATGGTTTACACTGTCAGGTAGCTAGATCTGCCATAGTAATTCAGCCACACCATGCACTCGAATGCACACTCACACTTATGGCCAGTTTAGAGTATCCAATCCAGCTACTGCATATCTTTAAAATGTGGGAGAAAACCAGAGCACCCAGCAGAAACCTACACAAACACAGGGGGCCATGCAGACTCCACACAGAAGGTACCCCAGCCAAGAATCAAACTGGGAACCTCTTGCTGTGAGGTGGCAACACTCTCTGCTGCACCACTGTGCCTGCTTTACCTCTACATCCCTTGAAATTAAATATATTGACTCCAGGGTTACACAAACATGAAGAAAAAGGAAAAACCCACAAATTATCTAAAAGTTGATATAATGAACTTCAACCATTGCATAATTCAACCAACTGTGCTCCCAGTGAAGAACACTAACATTTCAACATGTCAGCATGTGACATAATGTGTGCACCGATAACTAATATGGCACCTACATATGTGTATATGTATATATATATATATATATATATATATATATATATATATATATATATATATATATATATATATATATATATATATATATATATATATATATAAGTGTAGGAAACTGCAAAAGGTTGCAAAGGATTATATTATTCTTTACTCCCAGAAATGCAGTTGTACTGCGGTGGTGGTGCTGCGGTAGCATTGTCGCCTCACAGTTAGACATTGCCCATTCGATTCTCAGTTAGAGTGTCTTCTGTGTGGCGACATGCATGAATGGGTGTTCCTTCGTTGAAGGTTGTGCGTTAGGCCTGGCAAGCCAGCACGTAAAACTCTACTGCCAATCATTAGCAGACCGGAGTTCCACTGCGGTGACCCCTAACCGGGAAAAGCCGAAAGACACAAACAAACAAACTCCCAGAAATGCAGTTGTGATTATTTGGAATTATGGACTGGTACGACAGTGGGATCACTGAACATTCATTCTTGTCTCATAATATGACAGTGATCCTGAACTCAACAGTCATGCCATTGGCCAGGAAACAGAATGAATGAGTATTTATTCATATGTACAGGAAAGCAGAAAATGATTTGGGAGTGACAAGAAGAAGACAAGGAGAAACAAGAAAATCTAGCAAAGAGATGTAATAATTGCATAAGAGAACATATGTGACTTTCAGGCATGACTGTCAAATAAGACTCTGAATTAAAGGAAGTGATAACAGCTGATATAACATCCTGACCCCATGTAATAATGGGAAAAAAGTATATTGAGTGGACTGATGTTGATGATGTGTGTGTGTGTGTGTGTGTGTGTGTGTGTGTGTGTGTGTGTGTGTGTGTGTGTGTGTGTGTGTGCGCGTGTGTCTGTGTGTGTGTGTATAAACCTGATAGACTTCTTTGAAGCAGTCACCAAAGCTGTAGACGAGGGTAAGCTGGTTCACACAGCCTATCTAGATCTCACTAAGGCTTTTGACACCAACCCCCACTCTGGAATTATAGATAAACTCACTAAACTAGGTATAAATCCCTATGTCACAAGATGAGTTGCCAACTGGCTTACTGACAGAACCCACACTGTGAAAGTAGCAGACTCCAAATCTGACTTCAGACCAGTGAGAAGTGAAGTACCACAAGGTATAGTCCTGGGTCCTCTCTTGTTGGTATCTACTTTTCTGAAGTACAGGCTAACACAGAAGGTATTTGACTAATGAAGTTTGCAGATGACTGCAAACTAGGAACCATAATCAAAACTCCTAACGATGTGGGCATCCTACAAAAGGGCCTCACGGAGACAGATGCCTGGTGTCAAAGCCATGGCCTCAAGCTCAATGCCAAAAAGTGCATTGTCTTCCCCTTTGATAAAAACTCTTTACCCATAAGCTACCACATAGGTGGTAGTCTTCTTAACACTGAAAGTGTGATAAGAGACCTTGGGACACCGGTGGACAGTAGTCTCTTATTTGATAATCACATCGCCACAGTAGTCAGGAAATCCTTCTATGTGGCACACCTCATCACAAAAGGTTTCTCATCCAGAAAAAAAGAGATCATTGTTCCCCTCTACTCATCACTCATTAGACCCATTATAGAGCACAACGTCCCTTTTGTTATGTTCCTAACAAGACATCTACAACAACTGGAAAGGCCATAGAAATACCTCACAAAGACGATTACCAGCCTCAAACAGATGCCCTACGCAGATTGTCTCAAAAAACTTCAGCTTTACTACGTCACACATTTCCTACTCAGAGACGATCTCTGCCTAACATACAAAGCTATGTCAAACCCACAGCTGTTGGACATGCTCCACTTAAAAAAATCCCAATCGCTCCGAGCTACATGCTCTTGGGACCTAAACCTTGTCAGTACTATAAGCAGAACATGATGGAGGGGTAGATTGCTGTCCCAGAGACTTCTAATACACAGGAAAAATCTGCCTGTCTATATCAAACAAAGCTCCTCATTAGCACTTTTCAAGAAAAATCTTGGTGATTGGATGGGAAATAGGAAATTCACCCCAGGGATCACCTCTGTGGCTCTGCTTGACAGGGGCACAGGAAAATAATTTTTTTGGGTGGTGAAAGCCAGGGTACCTTTTTGGCTAGGCTTATATAGGCCCTAGGGCCAATAGTCTAGCTCCTACCTATGAACCTATGAACGTTACAGTGCTCTAGACACTGCGAGTACTAATTGTCAGTCAAATGAACTGTCAGCGAAATGAAGTGTCAGTGAAATGAAGCTTCAGTCATTTGGTCTCAGTCAAATGAGCTTTCAGTCAAATGAAGGTAACCCATATACATATGTATATATATATATATATATATATATATATATATATATATATATATGTGTGTGTGTGTGTGTGTGTGTGTGTGTGTGTGTGTGTGTGTGTGTGTGTGTGTGCAATGAAGGAGGATTGGGTGCTGGGCACAGGAATGTGGCTTGAATGGCTGGGCTGGGAAAAGTCATGCATCTTGTCACCTGGCTGGTTTGACAATAGAAGGGACAGCATTTTTTTTATCTTGAATGGAAGACCTGATAGTGAGTGTGGATCTCACTGTAATAAGCCAATCTCTAAAATGTAGAGCTCAAGTTAAAACAGTGATTTTTTTTTTCTTCAAGCCAGGGGGTGGATCGGACAGTAATAAACTAATCTCTAAAATGTAGATATCGGCCTAATAATGCAATTAAGTGCTTTTTTGTTCTTCAGTTAATGAGCTGAGGGGATGGTGTGCTGGTTTGTGTTACTGTCACAGGGCACTGGTAGAGACAGCGACATTTCAGGGGCTAGCTACCATCTCCTCCTAGGCTGATGTATGTTGTACCTCCTTAGAATTACACCAGAAGCTAAACTAATTGTTGAAATTAATAATGTCTTTTATGTATTGTGGCATCATGTTTTATAAAGGTAAAATGCTGCTCCTGGCTAGGTTATTACCCACCTCAGACATATATTCCAAAAGCTCCATCATGTCTATCTTCATAAACTCCAGAGATGTACATCTCAGTTTATTTATACCTTTCAATGGTGGGAAGGAGGCATAAAAGCAAAAAAGAGAAGAAGACCAAAGTGGCTGCACATAAATGTGAAGTTTGCAAATTAGGACAAAAGATGGCATCTGTGAGAGGTAGGAAGGAGAGTCTGGGGATGAGGTAACTGTACAACATGGCTGGTAGATAAGGCAATAAAATAGTAAAGAGAGCAAAGAGAAATGGATCACAAAGGGGAACAAACACATTTTGGTATGTAGTAGTAAGAAGGAAGGAGTTTAACAAATTTAGGAAAGAGCTCATAAAAGACCAGGAAAAAGTAGAGTTACTGAAAATAACTTTGTTTTAGTCTTCACAAAGTTTGCAAGGAGAGGCTGACATGGTGGTAGGGAGTTAGGCAGAATAAGAAGACAAGAGGACAGATATCTGGATACAAAAAGGGAGAGAGGGAACTGGATGGTCTCAGAGGGAATAAAGAACAAGGCCAAATCAAATGTCTCACAGTGTCCTCAGAAATTTGGTCACCATGCTGAGAAATTCTCTGACGTAAATCTTAAACAGATCTCTTGCTAGTGCTGAAGTACTGGGAAGACATACATTCAGTAAGCGAGACTGCCCTGTACAGGATTGAGTAGAAATAAATCAACAGAACAACAAACATGCTATCTTGAATCCTGAGGCAGAAGCGTCAAATTTCAAGACAGCAACCAACATGGGTTTATATCCAGAAGAACATGTCAGTTAAACCTTATCCAGTGTTACAATTGACTTAAAGGTAAGCTCAACATGAATATAGCAAAAAAAAAAAAAAATAGTCAAACTAAACTGAATTGAACTTCAGTAACAGTACTGACTCACTCCACACTGGAGGCTGCTAGAAAATCTGGAAGGTTGTGGGTAGGTCCAAGACTGAAGGAGTGGATTGCTGCTTGGTTAAGTGGTAGAACACAGAGCGTCATGTTGGGAAGGATAATGTCTGAAATTAAGTAAGTGACTAGAAGAGCATAGCAGGGTTCAGTTCTTTTGTGTACATTTGTGTCAGATATATGTGAAGGAACAGAGAACAGGATCAAACTCTTTGCAAGTGACACACAGACAGGTCTGTGGTAGGGCTAGCCACCAATGGTTTAAACCTTGGTTTTGGATGATTGTCAATGATGAAGTGACACCCCGACCTCATCTGCAAAAACTAGTAAAAGGTGTTGTGGATGGATAAAGACAGGTGCATCATTGGTGAGGGGGAGGAAAAGACTACTTAAGGATTTAGAAAAGATGAGCAAGTGGGTAGAAAGGGGCACTTGATGTTCATCACAGACAAATGCAAAATACTATATACTTGAGCCACAACAACCCCATTGTGGCATTTCATATGAGTGAGTGGAATTGATGGCACCAGAAGAAAAAAAGGTTTGTTGGTGCTGGTAACACCTGGACTGGACTGTAAGAAGAGTAAGAAGGCTGTGATAGCAGCAAACAAAATGATGATGTACATCCTTATGTAGGACACAGTCCAGAAGCAAAGAGGCATTGATTTGTCTCTACAAGACCTTAGTTAGACCACCCCTTGAGTATTGCATGCATTTATAGAGGCCATATAAGGAAAACAGCATTAGTTTGCAGGAAGGGATCAAAAGGAGAGCTAGCAGAAAGATCTATGAGTAGAAATGAATGAAAATCATCTTAGACAAAATAAGCTGGAGGTCTTCTGATCTAAGACTGAAATGACATTGGTGACATAACACTGGTGCACAAGATGAAGTCAGAGAAATGTTAAAATGCCATTTTGTAATGGAAGAACAGGGGAAGGAGGAGGCACAAGCAGCAAATTGTAAGGCCAGACTACCCCCTGGATCTCTGAAAGTACTTTTTGATAGGTGTGTGGAGTCATGCAATGCACTACTGTAATGCATGGTACTGAGACATTCAAGAGGCCATAGAAAAAAAAAAGGTTAGGACATCATTGTGATGGAGTTGTAATAGAATGTTAAACTTAAAGGGTAGACTAAATAGCTACAGTCTCCATTTCTGCCATGAAGCAAATGTAATGTAATGTAAAGTAATAACTGTGTAGTGATTGTGTCTTTCGGCTTTTTCCCAGTTAGAGGTCGCCACAGCGGAACTCCGGTCTGTTAATGATTGGTAGTGGATTTTTATGTACCGGGTTACCAGCCCTGATGCACAACCTTCAATGAAGGCACGCCCTATTCACGTATGCCTCCACACAGAAGACGCTCTAGCTGAGAATAAACGGGACAACATCTTACTATGAGGCGACAACGCTACCACAGCACCACCACTGCAGTATATAATAACTGTGTAGTGATAAATATTTTATTAACACCTGCAGGCCATATAATAAACAGAAAGGCAATACTGTAGACTGAAAGAACTGGTTTCACACTTCAAATGCCAGAGACCTTAAAATGGAGAGATATATAGGAATGCATCAGTGCACATCTTTATCAGGTTACCTGGGTTGTAGGAAGGGCTATTCCCCTATGCACCAGAGATATTTTTCCATCACACTTCTTGCTGGCATATGCCCCTAGTAGATGTTTTGCCTTTGAAAGCAGATAATTTGAGTTACAGAATCAATTGAGGAAGAAACTCAAAAAAAAAAAAAAAAAACAATTTGTAACTTGTAACCAAAGACATCCATCTTCCAGCTGTTGCAGAAAAATAAATATGGTTGGATAAAAGAAGACTGCTAAATGAATTCAACTCTGAAAAAATGTAATAAAGAAGTTTAAAAATTATGAATACCAATAACAATGGTAGGAAGCATGGATAAACCTGAGAATTGCAGTAAAACTGTTAAATCTCCACCCAATGCTCCTCAACATGGTGGCTTTTCTGCCCTCATCTTACATATACATTTATATACCTATATCTATTCTATAGTAGTAGGCCAAACACCAAGAAAAAAACTTGCAACCAAACAAAACTTGGCGGCACTGCTTGAGACCGAGAATCTGCTAACTGAAAGGACCATAACACTATAAATTTAGCGCTTTCATTCCTGTTTATTCACATATATGGAACTTCATCAGAAAATGAAACATTGCAATAAATAATATGCTTATATCTATTTTTCATTAATTTGATATCCAATAACACAGAACATCTGATTAAACAATCAACAAGATCAGTTAAGTAAATAATACTATGTAAAGTGAGAATGCTTTTAAATAAAGACATACCAACACACACAATAACAAATGGAGCTATCACTGCATATCTCCCCTATATGCATTTAATAACGTATTGAGAATGATAAAATAAATAACATTACACAATCTTAGCAACATATAAATTACATTAAGACTAGTTCACATGTAAAATATACATGCATATAAATATATGTGTACAAATAATAATAAATAATAACTGTATATACAATTTTAGATATTAAAACCAAAATAAAATCCTATACTTAGGTAAACTCTTAATATTGATGCATTCGTTAAGGCCTGCTGGCCAATCTGCTCTCAATAAAATTTGCCACCTTAACTTACGAGTTTCCAACAACTTGTTGCATCCATTAGTAAAATAAGTGGTGTACTCTTGCACCGACTCTAAGATGCACTCCCAGTTTTTCCATTACTCTTTAAGCAAACATGCTTAATGAGTGTAACTTGCAATTGCTATGTTTTGCTTAAGCCACCTGTTTTAATTAACAGCTGTGTGGCATGGCAGGTTAATGCAGTGGTCTGTATGTGTGATGGTCTTGTGTTCAAGATAGGAGACAGGTGTTTATTTTGTATGTATTTATTATGATTTAAACTACATATATCAATATAGTTCCATTTAGTTGAGCTTAGCAAAGCTGCATGATGCACTGCATTGCACAGTGTCTCACTAAAATATATATAAAAGAAAAGAAAAATGGGGAGATAGGAAAGTGGTGAAATGTAGTGCAAGCAGGGGGGAAATCATAATGAAAGGCAGGTAAGTATGTGCAGGAAGGGTATAGGAAAGAACCATAGCTATCCATTTCTTGTACAGCAACAAATGTGCACTTTGACAGAATTTGTAGATGACGTTGGACTCTCACCCCCAGAGAGTGAGGTGAGGACAGCATAATTGTGTTGTTAAGCCAATTGGACCAAATTATGTGTGTCCAGTGGACATGTGTACAAAATGGAGAGCTATGTATGGGACAATATTTTTTGGGGACAGGTGCCCATTTTCTTTTAAGGTGAGAGTGGAATGTTGGGGAAGGGACACAGGTACATGTGTGGGGGGGGGTAAGTTGTGTAGGTGAAGAAGATTTTGAAGACAGACAAGACAGCAGACAGGAGTGGTGTATGACACAAAAGGGGGTGAACACCTTGGATGGGGAGGCTGTTGTGAAGTCTCAGTCCAATGTGATCCACAATGTAGCAGTGTGACTCACATCCCACCCATGGGACTTTTGGCACTGGTCTATCACTGCCACAGGGGTGGCAGTGGTGGAGGCTGGGCTCAGAGGCAAGCCTGCCCCATCAGGGTGGCCAGCATGCTCTCCATCCAACACAGGCATCGTCCAAACCCACAGTAGATGATCTTGGGCACCAAATGTGGCAGTTCATCATGTTTGACAGCTTCCCCCTCCACCATCACTCCCCGAGGGGGCCTGTCCTTGTCTCGTGGGGCAGTAATACCTGACTCTGCAGGTAGTGCAGGGGCAGCAAAGGGGGAACCACCAGACTGGGTTCCAGACATGCTGGGACCCAGTACCACAGCCAGAGGAGGCAAGGTATGCAGGTCATGAGGAACCAGCCATTGTTGACATGCTGTAGAAAAGTAGTTATAACAATAAGTTAAGGTTAGTAATAACCAAACCAATGTTAGTATTAACGGAATGGAACATAATATTTATTAATCCAAATACATATTTAAGGTATATTATGTGTAACACAGCATTAAGTAACATAACAGTAAGTATGTTAACCACAAGTTAGTATGAATTAAACCATAAGGCAAACAAAACAGTTAGTTTAACAAAATATGTTAATATTAAATCATAATAATAAATAACAATAATAAATTAAAGAAGATAAGGAGTGGGAAGAGAGAGTGAAAATCATACAATTACTTAATTCACAGATAATATTACTACACAGAGTACTACTACATACTTCTACAGGTGTGAAGTGTCAGTTGTGATTATAGTGACTACAATCCTATAGCTGATGCAACACATACATACATCTCAAGCTGTTAGCATGGGACAGTATGGGCGAAGTACTAACAAATTTAAGTGCACAACTACACAGAACAGTTTCACATAAAGTGGGCTTGCATAACTATCAAGGTGTTCTGTAAACAGATTTGAAAATATACTGCATTTCCAAGTAATCATTTATCTTGTAATCATAGAACAGACAGATTAGGTAGTTGTGATTACATTACAAAAAATCATGACAGTTGAGAGGTATGTCTGAGTACATTAAGTAAACTAGACAGCCATCATGCCTTAGGTATCAGGCATGGGAGCAGAACCCAGTGTTAGCACCAATCCCAAGCTTCTCTTCTTGGGATTGGTGCTAACATTTTTCTTCTGGTGAGAGAAGAAGCAAAGGAGTATTGTATTCTAACAGAGTGAAGCTATGCTTAAACCAGCATTACTAGTAGCCAGGCAGTAGCCATTCATGCAACTCCCCTCTTTTCATCATTCTTGACAAGCTAATTCTTTATTTTCAGTAAGTACTGCTTTATTTCTTCCTAACTTTAGAATATCTGCCTAAATCCTTCATCCTTAAATTTTCAGAGTTTATGTATTAGTTTCCCCTCAACTGCTTGGCAGTGCTCTGTACAGACTCAGACACTTTGAGTGACATTTTTTTTCTATAAAGGGCTTCAGTACTTAATATATTGATCATATCCAGGCACATCTAAAGGTCAGTTCCCTGTGCTTTCTCTTGTCAACCTGGTGAACTTGGACTTCCTGAGGCAATGTAGCAACTGTCTCATGTACACAGACAACCCTCTCCTCTTACCTGTCAACACTATCCCCAGGATTCATGAAGCTCAGCGCAAGGCCGGTGTTAGGCTTGCGTCGACAGTGTGGCATGAAGATGGTGCAGTAATGCCAAATGCATATTAATGAAGGCACGCTGCCGCCACAGCCACGTGCATAGGAAAGGAGCGTGAGTGCATAGGGCGTGTCGAAGTGCCGCACGGAGACATGGAAATGTCAGCTGTCGACGTGCAACCTAAAATGCTTGCATATAATCACATTTGTCAGTGTCCATGGATACTGAAACGTATGCAAAGCATGCAAGACAGTTCCTGTGAACACAAAATGAAGAAGCAAACACAAATGCACGGTAGGGAATAACGGGTCCCTATCCCTCGAACAAATGACATTGAAAACCGTGTGCCCGTAGTCCAACGCAGTGTAGATAGTTATACCAAGTGGAAGTGAAACACATCATATGTTAGCGCACTGCCAATAGGTACGTCCAGCCCAATGGTCAGGGTCACCAGCTGACCCATATTGTGAGGGAGAGTACACAGCTGGGCAGATGTGTCCATAACAAAAAACACGATAAATGTAAATATCTAGCAATCGTATGACCAAATTATATCCCACAACACATGTAATAGTCACATACAATAGGTATGTCCATATTTAACATACCATATGTGACAGGAAATAGAATAAGCATGTAAACAAAACAGAAGGAGCATATAAACTGCTACAACAATAAGGCAACATGTAGGCTGAAAGGAACAGTATTATCCGTAGCGTTGACTGTGGGTACGTGCTGTCCAGTACAATCGGATATGTGTCCGGAATATATCCCATACTGGACATAGGAAAAGGTGGCATCCTACCAATGGTTAGAACAGTCAGCCAAAATCCACACATCTGTGGTCCAAGCTGTACTTGTCAGAATGTGTCACAGTTGAACGGGTATTACCCGCGTATACCAACCATGTCATGAAAGTTAAGTATGGGCGTGTACCTATGTGCGTGAGGTATAGCATGTGGAAGATCAAACATGGCAGGGTAGTCCACACAACCATATAGGTACCTGACATATGTAGGGTATGCAATGTGTTACCTTGACCATGTCATGGGCCATCAACCAAAGCAGTGATGGATGGAGTGTCAGGAATATGTGTGTGGGGGGGGATGGGTAATGGTATAATCCTCAAAGGCGAGACTGTGTCATATGCAGAATAGGTGAACTGGAGGTGTATGAGGGAGCAGTGGGTGAAGCAGAAAGAAACACAAACAACATGTATACACATCTGCAATACAACCAGACAGGCCATACTGTAGAACACAATCCCACAAACATATGAATATTAAAATGTGCGATACAAATGTACAGAAATGTCACCGGCACATACACACAGATTGGTCCTGATGGAAATGGCCATATCAAATGCAACACAGCTGGATGCATAATGGACTACCCTGCATCTTCTCCACAGCACAAAACCTGCACCCATACCTGAACGTTCACCAAATCCAGCCATACTTGGCCTACTAGTTTGGCGCAGCCACATCTACACATAGTGACCACTACGCATATGTAGTAAGTAGTGTCACCCTAGGCAGTTTCAGGATTGCAAACTATGTATCCCTTGCATGTAAAACCCCCATCACTTTTTCATAATGCCAGAAGAATGGTCGGTATCGGTCTTGTTATTATCGGTCTTGTTAAATTTTTGGATATCCCTCATGGGATAAGTAACCTGTGCAAACATTAGAATGGGTATCAAGGCATGATGTTCAGTCCTGTAGACATCTGAACACAAGTTGGAATGTGCAGCAGTGGTGCACGAGACTGTCCAGCCCTAGATGGTCATGCAGAACCTACTACCCAGGATCAAACACCTGCCCATGACGCACTTGTCCCGACACGAATAAGCGAGAGAATATATTGCACACATTCGCATAGTGGCACATGGAATAAGGGTGATGAAGGCACTGACGTAAACAGGATACCCCCTGATCCACTGTGTGAGGGACAATTACTGTGTGGATAGGTGTAACCTGACCAACAATGATACAATGCCAAATGTCCTGTGATTGTAGGAAATAACTATGTACCATACTACATGTAACAGTTGCCTAAAGCAGTCACATCAGGAAAGAATAAGCGTAATTCATACAAGAAACAGGCAAACAACTAAAGTGCTAAAGGTATAGGCTCACAGCTAGGAAACTAATGAATGTTCTAAACCTGCACTGACCGTGGCTATGTGTTGACCTAAACAATCTGGTGTCCCCAGTAGGGTTACCAACAGTCCCACTTTGCGAGGGACAGTCCCTCTTTGGAAAGTTATGTCCTGACAAAAACTATTAAAAATGGCAAATGTCCTGAGATTGTAGGACATAATTATGTCCCATATGTTATGTAATAGTTGCATAAAATAATTATTTCTGTATCTAAAATACCTAAATGTTACAAGAAACAGAATAAGCAACTAAACCACTGCAAGAATAAGCTTTTACTTAGGCAAAAAAGTAAAGTTCTATCCTTGTACTGACCATGGGTATGTGTCGGCCTGTAAAATCTGATGTGTATTCAAAAATGTCCCACTTTGGCCATTTGAAAAGGTGGCAACCCTAGTCCCCAGAATATATCCCAACCTGTACATATGAGAATGTCAAACCTACCAATGGTCAGAGCATTCGCACAATAACTGGCCAACCTTTTAACCACTCACAAAGCCAGTGACCTTTGGAGGAAAGGTGTTGAATGAGAATGACTACTTACAACAATGAAGAGTAATAGACGCATTTAACTGCAGAAAATTAGTAGTATTACGAATCTGTCAATGCGTTCCAAGTTAATAGTACTAATATGGTAGAAGTGACTGTGATTGTCCCTGACTTGTCATAGCCTTGTCCCTGCCACTGTAGAAACGAGTCCCTGAGTATCACAGAGGTCAGTACACATAAGCACACCAACCGTCACATCTGTTGACAGGACTATTGCATACCTGTAGTGAATTTATAACGGATCTCCAGAATAATATTCATTGTATCTATAAATTAATGAAATAGTCAAATAGGAAGGAAAACATGTGGACATATGTGGGCATAGCAAATGCCTATACGTCCCAAACCTGAAGAGCACATCTACCGGATATACTGTAAACCATCGGGGGAATACATAGAGACCAAATCAGTGCCGTGTACCCGATTAACATGGACATCCATAGTTATGAATCAGAATGTAACAAAGTCCAAATAAACACTTCCAGAACTAGTGATATTAGGTGGACAGGTGGCGGAATACAGGTTATGACAGATGACATGTACGAGTCATAAATGGCATGTACCTCAACAAACTTGAATGAATACATATGCTCTGTGACTGTCAATGTGTCTGGTTAATAGAACCAGTCATCTAAAAGTGTCCCACAGGGTGTTATGCAGTGTTCCTGATACAGTGTTCATTCTCCCCCATTGGTATGTGATGTCTGCTAGTGACGGAAAGTGCATAATTTGATGACCACCTCAGGTAGATGATAGCATAATAGATGGTTCCACACCCGTATGCTTGTGAGTGACACACCCGTCTAGGCTGGTGTGTCCTGCAAAATGAATGTTATGGCACATAGCCTGTGAGTTCGGGAAAGGAGGCCATATATTGTGTGTAGTGGTGTCAGAAATTAATTTGTTGTATCAGAAACAGCTACATGTAATAGGAAACAGTATTAGCAATTATAATGCTACAAAAATAACCTTAACATATGCAAACCGTGGAAGTAGTCATTTCACAACTGGCTGTGGGTATGTGTTGCCTTGACACATGTGATAGCTCTACATATAGGATCTACAGGGCCACCACCAGTCTGAATGGCCAAAGTGGGACCTGCTCTGTAGAAATGTCAGATGTACCAGGGCAGAACATACCTACAGCCATGCATAGTACAGCAATATACATCTACATATAGGATCTATAGGGCCGCCACCAGTCTGAATGGCCAAAGTGGGACCTGCTCTGTAGAAATGTCAGACTTACCAGGGCAGAACATACCTACAGTCATGCATAGTACAGCAATATATATCTACATATAGGATCTATATGGCCGCCATCAGTCTGAATGGCCAATGTGGGACCTGCTCTGTAGAAATGTCAGATGTACCAGGGCAGAACATACCTACAGCCATGCATAGTACAACAATATACATCTACATATAGGATCTATAGGGCCACCACCAGTCTGAATGGCCAAAGTGGGACCTGCTCTGTAGAAATGTCAGACGTACCAGGGCAGAACATACCTACAGCCATTGATAGTACAGCAATATACATATCTGCACAAATCAAAGCGTAGTCTAGCAGCTGTAAAGTTGCTTATGCTACTACATATAACATATCGACGTGTCAGGTATGCAAGACCTGTAACAAGCAACCACTACAGACACGTAGAATATGAGAATGTCCCCTAATTAGGACAGCTGCTATGGCTAGAGTATCATCACATGACATATGAATAATGAGGGACTGTCCCATGCAAAGTGGGAAAGGTGTCATTCCTACGGTCTCCCGTCGTGCAATCTGAAAGGTGGAAAATGTACAGCAGGTATGCGGTAGCATGACTCGATGGACAGCTGTGTTAACAAAATCATATTCACATGTCAACATTGCAGAGTATTGGCTCCCATGTATCAGGCAGATGGTAGCAGATCGTATGAGGAACACGCATATAATATGCTTACGTCACTGGACAGGCCTCCGAGTTTGTACAGCCGAACGTCTGCCATCGCCAAATGGTTAGACATACCCGATACTGTAGTCATGTAGTCCAATGTAATACGCATCACAAGGGATTGCACACACCCAGCGTGAGTGACAAATGTAAGCAGAAATGTTGGTGAGCGAACGGCTGTAAGCGTGTTTGTCTACCAGTATGCCAGTAGTGCACTGTCAAAGAAATGTGGAGTCTAAACGGGTAAAAGGTGCTGTAACCAGAGATTAGCAGTGCTTAACACTGTGCAAACCCATGCACAACTGCTCCCACATGCTGGAATGTGCCTTACCCAGTCCGTATCCAAAGGCGTCAGTCTGTCTGCAAACAAAGAACCGCTCTATTCACGTGTTGGTAGCAGTACCCTGTGCACAGCACATAGCTCATGTGAATTAACAATAGTCCATGGCATATGTACAGACAATAGACCACACACACACCATGCAGCGCAGTCATCCAACAGTATAGCAATGTACTGGCAGATATGTCTGGTCCACTGGTGTATGCATGCCTGGCCATCCTGTTTGTCGGTGTGTGTGAGCATGCCCAGTATGACTATTATGCATGTTGTCGACCGACATTACCGTCATACCGTCATGTGTGTGAGCATGCCAAGTATGGATATCTGTATCGCATGTGTCACATGTCCAGATAGTCAGTACTGTGTTGCCAACCCCTCTGTTCTACACAGACAGGTGTCATGCTGTGTCTGCAGGGTAGCTAATGGTCATGTGGCATTGACAGTTGCTACATGTCTGCATAGCATGGGGGGACATCCAACCACATCCACATTCCTACACAGCACTGTGGGTGGCGCACATGACTCTTACATGTGTAGGTTGGATGGGGGGCACAGCTGACAGTTGTACACATCTGCTGCTATGGTACTGGTATGCCAGGTACTCCATGTCAGTGTGTGGACCTACCTAAATTGCCGGTTGGAGGGATACCAGTGTACGTCAGATCCCAGCATGAAATACCAGCACAGTGGTGTTGGACGTCCTAGCTTTCACAACCTACATCAAACTGCCTGGCCTGCTGTAATCTGTGAGTGTCTTTGGGGGTTGGGGTCATTAATTGGGCATATCCATAGGCCATTGTATATCATTTGTCTGTAGTGGTCCACACCTGTCCAGCTGCATGGAACGTGTGCGGGCTGTATGGACACACATGATGTTCATCCCATAATCTGCAGTAGGTTAGGACACCCTGTGTACTACTGGCTACCATTGTAACCCCCGTATGTGCTACAGATGTCATGGTGCCACTATGGACGTGTACTGTCTGCTGCCCTAACAGTCGGCCACCAAAGTCTCTTGTATGCTCACATACATACCATAGCAATGGGTAAATACACATTCTAATACAACTGCCAATTTTTAGGTCAATAGATGTACCCTGTGGGTGTTCTGGACCTGAGGACGGTGCTGGAGGGCTGCCTATGTTGGATGCACACAGTGCACCTCTTATACATGGCCGAGCACAGGTGGTGTCATGTTTGGCATCCATTGTACTGTGTGTGGGTCAGACAGGGGACATCCGTGGGTACCTACTGTGTCAGTGCATATGCCTTGTGTTGCCTCTTTGCCAAGGGCAGGTCATACTGTGCACGGCCTTTCGCTGACTGGGCCCTACGCAGGTAGTTCTTTCGCCAAGTCACACTGTGCCTGTGCAGGCCTTGGCAGTGGTGTTGGGCCGTGTGGCCCTGCCCCATGCTGTTGCTGCAGCAACCGTTACTGCAGGATCAGAATGTGTAGCATAGCAAATACCATAACAAATTGTGTGCATGTTGCTAGTGAATACTGCAGGGCTCCACCGGATGTGTCTGGATACCAGAACTGTGAACTGAGCATCCCAAACACATGCTCAATTACATGTCCTGCCTGTGCATCCGCCTCATTATGGTGTGAGTGTTCAGGTGTATGTGTGCATTGCTGCTGGGTGTCATCAGCCACGACAACAGTGGTTACCCCGCATCCCCCACTAGGACACTGTAGGGGATGTCCATATTGGCAATGGTGTGGTACAGCTGTGTTAGAAGCCATATATCAGAATCATCATAGCTTCCAGGGCAGACAGCACACACATTCAATGTAATGCCCTGGCCATTGCATATGGCCTAGCTGTTAGAGGGTATGCCCCTGCAGTGACTGTAGGCCCTACCCCGCTCACCGGGTGGTGCTGTGATGTGTATGTGTGTGCAGGGTATAGCACCCAGTACCCCAGGGTGGTTGAAGAGATGCATATTGCTGGTCTACTAATCACATGTGTTGAGGACATCTACGTGCTCACTAGCATGTGTTGACATGGCGTCTGTGAACTGGCGTAGTACTCTGGATGCAGATGCCTGTGAGATCCCCATGACATCCCCAGTTGTGCTGTGTGAGGGACCTGTGGCTAGTATACCCAGGCCAACACATACCAAGGTATTCACTGTGATGGGTTTCCCTTGGCCTGTTTGATGTGTCAGGTGTGGCAGGCACAGGTCAACAAGCCGCTGTAGGAGGTCTCTGTCCACCCCACAGTGCTCCACCATCCCCAGCTCATGTAGCCCCTGGTAAGTCACCCTGGGTCTATAAAGTCTTATGTCACCCCAGTAAGGGATGTTCAGCAGCATACACATCCTCACTGCCCTCAGCCTCCTGCACATGATGGTCTATGTTGCCTGCTGCAGCCCTACTCATTTGGTTGGATTGTGTCGTGAAATGTACCTGCAGGTATACACAGCTGGTGTAGAATGCAGAAGAAACCTGTGTGTATGACGCTTGCTCACATAACCGTACTGTTCAGGTGCGGGCTGGCCATGTCATCTGCTGATTGTGCTGATCATCACCTGTTTGTGCAGCCTGTACACCCTGACAACTCCACCACTACTGTTGTCCCTCCCAATGTTACAAGGCAAGTATAGACACTCCCCTAGCTTAGACATACTAAGGCAGGGGCACTCCCGAGGCACAGTTCTGCAATGTAGTACAGTATGCTTGACCCCCCCTCCCATGTTGTCAACTGTATTAGAGCCCTGCACCCAGCTAACTACACACATACACTCCAGGTATCTGCATCACACCCTGGGGATAAATGGGATACACTATTGTCAACCTCATCTGCATAGTATAGTCATCTAATGAATAGTTATATGACCCATACCGAACCTCCAAATTAATAACCACTGCTTAGTGTTGCTCTGTTCCGTACACAACTGGTAACGGGTGCCTTACTGTCACCATATTCGATGTCCTATGGTCTTCCCAGCAACAAAATAACCGGTGTCCACATGACTACACCCTGGGACCCTGCACACAACAGACGATGTGCATTACCACTATGCCATGGCAGATATACATACATCCCAGGTTATCACGTACAGATCATCCAGCACATACATTCAATAGTGCTGATGTCCCCAGACATATATGTTTATATCTACGTCTATCTCTCCATATCCACATATATCATATATATTATTTGTATACATATATACATAGCTATACATACACATATACATGTACACACATATGTAGATATTGCATTTATATCACAACAGCGGTCCACATGACAGCAAAGCATTAGAAAGGCATGAAAAGGAAACTACATGTGCCACCTGCATCATGTAGTGTTGTTACTATCAAGGCATATGTGTTCTGTTGCATCACATGGGTCAGACTGTATTAAGGATAAGTGTAAGGCTGCTGACATTTACTTACCAGACCTGTTGGTGAATGTATGTGTTGACAACCCAGTGTCTTCGCAGAATATGCAGGCTGTGGACACTATATAGGTCAGCAACAAAACACACTGAACACATCTTGCAGCTAGCCACCCACAGATATCACATAGGGTATAACTGCCAAACACACACACCTGCCATGCCGTCAAGTCTACCACACTACAGCATTACGCAGTAACAGAACGCGCTACCAAGTTTCAGCATCACCGCACTCCCAGAGGCATAGTTCTAGGTGGATGACATCATCTGCAAAGGCAAAGACGCCGATAGGGAATGTATGGAGAGGGAGTCATCTAAAAGCATTATTCTGTTCCCAGGCAGCTGGAAACACACACACACACACACACACACACACACACACACACACACTTGGCAGGGCATCGAACATACACCTAACTAACTACCTTATTACACTACAGCATTACACAGTTACAGAACGCGCTACCGAGATTACTGGAACACAGCACTCCCAGAGGCATACTTCTAGGTGGATGACATCATCAGCAAAGGCAAAAATGCCGATAGGGAATGTATAGCGAGGGAGTCGTCTAAAAGCATTACTCTGTCCCCAGGCAGCTGGAAACACACACACTTGGCAGGGCTGGGAGTTGAACATACACCCAATTACCTTATCACACTACAGCATTACATAGTTACGGAACGCGCTACCAAGATTACTGGAACACAGCACTCCTAGAGGCATACTTCTAGGTGGATGACATCATCAGCAAAGGCAAAGACGCCGATAGGGAATGTATGGAGAGGGAGCCATCTAAAAGCATTACTCTGTCCCCAGGCAGCTGGAAACGCACACACTTGGCAGGGCCGGGAGTCAAACATACACCTAACTACCTTATCACACTACAGCATTACGCAGTTACAGAATGCGCTACCAAGATTACTGGAACACAGCACTCCCAGAGGCATACTTCTAGGTGGATGACATCATCAGCAAAGGCAAAGACGCTGATAGGGAATGTATGGAGAGGGTATGGAGAGGGAGCAGTCTAAAAGCATATTACTGTCCCAAGGTGGACGTAGACAAACACACGGCAGTGGTGTAAGCGGGACAACTGCCTATCTACGGAGCACTATTACAACACTACATGGATACGAGGCATGCCACAGACAGTACACCCTTCAAGACAGTCCCAGTGTGTTCAATGTAGGAATCGATCCTGACGTGAGGTATGGACATCTGTTGCCTGGATGACCACTATCGCTATACAGGATTTCAACGGTCATGCCCATACACAGAGGCACATAACCGACACAAGGTGTCACTGGGCATGCTCACACACTTAGTAGTAGGGAAGGGCTGTCTTGTATGCACACGGATTCTAAACACGGAAGGGCACAGTTTGGAATGTACTGTGTGTCCATCTACACAATGGCATACTGGGCATGCTCACACACTTAGTAGTAGCGAAGGGCTGTCTTGTATGCACACAGATTCTAAACACGGAAGGTACAATTTGGAATGTACTGTGTCCATCTACACAATGGCATACTGGGCATGCTCACACACGTAGTAGTAGCGAAGGGCTGTCTTGTATGCACACGGATTCTAAACACGGAAGGGGAAAAGTGTGTCGATAGTGAACATTGTTAGCATGAACACTGCACTACACACATCTGACACCGGTCATCAGTGCTAGCTGTGTAGTGTTCATGATCACAGCTGACAATCCAGATCCAACAATGGGGAATATGGACATCTCTGCAGTGAGGAGCAGCTGGCATATGGCACAGTTGTGCACCATAGCACTACCACCGTATACCTCAGATACAGACATGTGGGCCATAAGACCATGACGGACCGCTCTAGGTGTTACTGTCCCCACGTACATGAAGGCCATTCACATGTACTGACCAGTACACACTCAAGAGCCATCACAGATGTCTCAGGTGCAGATCACAGTAGTACATGCCGCAGTCTACTATGTAGCCCTTGGACATCACCATGTCCTTGGACCAGCAACACACGTCCATACATTACCACACCACCATGTTACTCATGACCAGTGGACTGTACATGGGTCTACAGCAACTGTGCAGACTACACATGTACTGACAGGGTTCCATCATGTGGTATGCAATGCAATGATACCACAGTTCATAACCAGGTCGGCTCTACACATAACAGGGGCCCTGGGTCTTACACAGCTTTAACAGATGACTGTCGCTGTACACCAGAAAACACTCATGTTTGGATATGACATACATGTAATCGCAGTGGATATGTACATGGCCCACACACACACACAATGCATATGTACACAGCTAAGCTTTTGCTGTCCTCTGTGCAGACAAGTGGCTACAGCAATCACACACATGCACATGGAAGGTAGGTCCATGGCTGTTGAATGCTAACAGTACATACGGTAGCGATGTTGACTGAGGTAACATTCCCTCTGTAACAGTTACCCATGACAACCAACATATCATACAACAGTCCATGTGTCATGTATGTCATCACACATGTCCACCAATTGCAATGCATACAAACATGGCTACATGACAGGAATGTAGGACCAACACACATGTACATGTAGTGGTGTGCATGCAGCTACCATGCATGTGCAGTAGCTGATGTATGTCATTCATCTTTGCCTAACTACAACATGCAGTTGCAATGCAGCCCCATCATTGACACCTGTATATGGTGAAATACTGACAGTACGGTAGGATATACATCAGGTATGGATGGATGTGTGTACATAAAGTGGTGGTCCACCTTTGCAGATGGATGTTTGCTGAGGACAGCTCACAGGTGTGTCACAAGCCATCCTACCACTACATGTGCAAACAATACGCTATGTTACTGTTACTTGAAGGTGAAGACATACAACCTACACAGTGGTCAGGGTGTTACTGACTGTACATCACTTGACACCTGTAATACTTACATCCTTTCGTGTGCATATAACAGCACAATTGCCAAAGGTAGCATTGGTACTCATAATGTGGCCAATACAGCTGCATATCTGTCAGACGTATCATCATATAGCAGGTGTATGATTCACAGTACTGCCATGTGTGTTTGCTTGTGTGACCATATATGCCACATATGGTGGGGAATACATCCCAATTGTTACACACCCCTGTACACTGTTGTAGAGATCTGTACATACTGCAGTGTAGAAGGCAAGACATAGGCAGGGGTGGTGTGTGTATCACACACATGTCAGCTATCTGTATGTGAATGACATTTGTGGACTTCACAGTGTGTATATGTGTGTGTATGCATGTATGGCTGTCTGGTGCATGGAGTGAGGGTGTATGCTACCATACAGAACAGACAGGATCCCTAACCCCTCATGGTGATGCAGTCTACCACCCTGTTGATGCCATCGGTCTCAGCCTTACTGGCTACCTGTACATGTTCATTCTCTGTGTCGCGTCATGTGGGTGCACAGTACTGTGAAGGTGATTACCACATAGGCAGGGGTCCTCACCTCAACACTATCAAGTGTGGGTTATCGTGTTGTTGACCCCGTAAGTGTGGTCATGTTACTGTGTGTTTCTGTGTATCTCTGTGCGTGTTCTCATCCTGTAATGTGACAATGTATTACTGCTACACAGTGAGGCCTCATGCTATCAACTAGCCTCTAACATTGACATCAGCCTGACTGCTGTGTAAACCCCCTGCACCATGTCACCATACCTGTGATGTGACCCGGTATGGATGTCATGTCTCTAGCCACTGTAGCCTATTGAACAGCTCACATGCTTCTGGATCAGTAGATGTGTGGACATCTGTGGAATGGTAGCCTTTCTAACAGTGAAGTTGAGGCTACGTATAGCATGCTGGTATTGCCATACATGCCTGTGAGTACTCCACATTTACACATGGGAAACTGCAAACACTGCTACTTATTGGCACATGCAAGTAGACCTTAAGGAGGGAAGCAGGGCATCATTATCAACATGCTGTTACTGTTGTTACCAAGACACAGACTGTGAACATACAACAATGCACTCTAGCTGCAAACACTGTAACGTAAAGGCACATGCAATTAGACCTTAAGGGGGGGAGCAGGGCATCATTACCAACATGCTGTTACTGTTGTTACCAAGACACATACTGTGAACATATACCTAGGCATTCTAAACCTGTACTACATGGTATGTCTGGTGCGTGTCAACAGTACACAACAAATGTAATATACACTACTCACTATTCTGTTCACCCTGTGCATCAGACCATATGAGCATGTCCCTGCACCGATGGTGTGGATGACAGGGATGGGGCACAGGCATCATCATATGCACAGGGTGATAATGTTTGCCAGGGGCATAGGCTGCACCAGTGGATGACATCATGTGTGTGGATTAGGGCCGGTGATCTGATTGGACATGTGTGATAGTTATGCATGTGGGTGTTGTGGTGCCCTACAGATGTTTCTGCTGTGTGCGTGTGTGTGTGCACACAGTTCTTCCATGTGTCCAGCCTACACAGGGATATTATTGATAGCTCCAGATAGTACAGACCAGGATGTACAGCTCACTGTGTCTGGCCACGGCCACGTGACCTGTGCCTGCCAGGGGTTGCACGGGCACTACCAGACATAGGTACAGATTAGCTACTGTCCGATGACACATGTCCACTGGAACCGTGTCCCCATTGGGAATGTCCAGGGCCATGTCCACATGGCCTGCTGTATCCTGGTGTGGACAGCGCAGCACCAGCTGCACTGCTACTGCTACCGGCACAGTGGGAGCGGGCATGTGAGGTTCACATTGACCTGCACCAGGTGGTGTAGCTGGCCTACATCCAGGTGGCCTATGCCTCACTCCTACCAGATGTTCTAGCACAGACAGCTCACACTCATGGATTGCCATGCCATGGTCAAGGATTCCAACCATGTCACCCAATCACCTGTCCAGAACATCAACAATCTGCTGTTGAGCATTTGCCAATGCCTGGATGTTGTTGTTTAAAGAAAGGATAGCAGCCCTCTGAAGCCTCTGCCCTTCTGTGTTCTGCTGTTCAGCAATTGCCTGTGCTGCCATTACAGTCTGGAACATGCGTCTGGTGACACCAGCTGCTGCACTCTGTCCTGCAGGTGCATGTCTGCCAGAGGTCCTCCTATGAGCAGCACTGGCCACATGCCTGTGTGGCACATCTGCAGTCATTACACTGACACCATGGTGTGGCGACACACCTTCTGTAGCCACCACACATTCCTGTTCTGAGCTAACACATGCTGACTGTCCTTCCTCTATGGCCACTGGTGATGGTGTATGTGTTGGCATGACTACTGTGTGTGGGGAAGAGGGGGGCATAGCTGGGATGGCAACCATTGGCACAGATTCAGCCCCTGACAACCCTGCCTGCACCTCATGCATATGTTCATCACTGCTAGTATCTTTGGGGACACTAACATCAGATGGACCGCAGGAGGGTAATGCACCTACATCACATGTGAATGCAAAGAAAGACTCTACATTACACACAGACAGACAGACACACACACACACACACACATACACACACACATACACACACACACACACACACACACACACACACACACACAGACACACACACACAGACACACACACAGACTCACCATGCATGTGATTTGACAGACGGCATGCAGCATGCATGTGATACAGCAGATGGCATGCAGCTCAGACATTAATAGTGGTAGTTAGCATACCTCCCTGGGTTGCACACAACAGCAAGCAGGTGTCATATCAGAAGCCATGCAGTTCACACAATCATGGTAGTAAGCATGCATCCCTGTGATACACCATGTAGACCAGCACAGGTTAACAGTACACATGGCTGATGTGACCTTGACATTGACATGTAGTATGACATGTAATCTATGGACATGTGCATTGACATGCATACATGTCTGACACAATGGTGTCACATGTACACATGTACAGCGGTGTAATGGGTATCACATTGCAGTGTTGTCTGTATGCCCTACAGATAGAAAGCACTTTTAGCAGATGTGCATGAGCATTGATGGGTAGTATGAGGTATCTACATTGCTATACAGTATGAAGTACAGACACTGCACCATTGCATGGCATCATGAGGCAGCTATATTGCTATACAGTGTGTTATACACACACAGTGCATAGCCATGACTGCATGCAAACACATGACATAACTACTGTGAATTGTGACCCACATCGCTGAGGTGTATACACACTAAATCATGCTGTGTCATGTGACAGGCCACTGGAAGACCTACGGATGACACCCCTGCACAACTACTAACATGTCTCAGCTGCTTGGCAACCGTGTCCACACATGGCAGACTTCTCAATACACCATGTCCCACATGACAGTTATGTACCACACACACGAGGTGCATGGATGACAGTGATGTCCAACAGCAGCAAGGGAAATGTACGGTATCTGTGGCCTGATGTGGTGTCTATGTCTGTGGAAGCTGTACAGGTGACTACTGTCATGCTATGACACAGTCATGATGTTCAACACATCTTATATGATCAAATTAAGTGACACCTCCACAAGCTGTGCACAGGCTTTTAGGATGTCCAGTGTTCCACATCAAATATATAACCATTCAACAAAGGCTATAGTTGGACCATGTGTGGACAATGTGCAACAGGGTGTATACACATCACATCTACTGTGTGGCTACATGTCTCTGGCCATCCTCCATGGCCATGTATGAACATGTGTTGGCCAAATGTTTGTGATGGCCGTCTCACATGTCTGTGTTGTCCCATATGACATACACCCATAGATGTCAGATACGTCACTGTCCACAGGGTTATGGACACAAAGGGTTGTATGTTTGGTATGTGGGTATGTATTATGGGATAGTGAGACAATATTGCAGCCGGAACACTACATGTCTGTGACTTGTCAAATGCTACATCACAATGTGTACACCCACTGCAGGGGCATATTACACAATGGTGAATCCTGTGGGCTGCCCACATTCCAGCTCACTGTATGGTACTGTTTGCGTACCACACATGTGTTGTTCCAGTGTATAGTACTTATGCCTACATTGAACAAAACTTCCACCATTGTATGCACAGCTGTCCACTCATCTAGCAATGACAGATACTGTGGTTTCATGTTGGTATTTCATTTAGTCTGAATATATTGCACATGGGTAGCCAGTGTGCTTGATGACAGATGCTACCTGTATATCATGACTGGAACATACATTATGTGTACATGTGTTAACTGGCCACATGGTGAATAGATATATGCATTAACATGCCTGATACTGATAACTGTCTCACCTGCAACAGACTGATGTCTGTGTGGCATGCCAGAGGTACCTGTATAGGGGTGACACAGCAGTTTCAACATTATCCATGACTGTATGACAGCTACAGGGTGCACTGTGCATGTTAACACATTCGCCTGTACAATTGCATATAGTATGAACATGTGTGCATACACAGGGTACCAAACTATAGTATGCGGCATGTGTGTAAACATACCTTGCATATGATGTTACATTACATATTGTACAGTGACACATGCAACTAAATGGGATATGATAGTCATATGTGCATTAGTGACTTACCAAGCAACTCCAGGCTTAGTGGGTGGGAGACACCCACCACCACGATGGCAGCTACTGTTTGTGGATGCTGTTCTGAGGGTGTCCCCAGGCTGGCCAGTAGCTCCTCGGTGTGCGTGAGTGGGGGCTGGGTTGGTGGCCCACCACCTGTTCCACCTTGTTCCCTGGCAATTGCATTGGCACGCTGTTTTGCATGTCGTATCAGGTCCGTGCAGTGTCTGCGCACCTGCTAGTAGGTGCAGTTGTGGCCACCCACATCATTAACCCTCCTGCATAGTTCCTGCCACAGGTTTTCACGCTGCTGGGCATTCTGTGGCACATGGCTGAACAACACCTCATAGTTATCATGGAGGTATGGGATGAGGACATCATCCTCCTGGTGGCTATACGCTGGCAGGTGTGAATGAGGCATTATCTGGAAGACATAATGATGGAGACAAGTCACAGTATCACAGAGATGTACAGAGATACAGCTGCACATACATTTGTATTAAACCTAGTACATATGAGCAGTTATCTTTGAAAATCGTCATGACACTGACATGACTGACATGTTTGTGTCACACACATGTAACACCCTTTGTGCATTGGATATCATCACCATATATGTGTGTCACCTCATTACATTGCTCATACTCCATGTGAATGCTGTCTTGATGTGAGCATGTTTGTTTGCCTGTACTGGTGTTCTTACCTATCAGCACATGCCTGAATGCGCCTACAGTAATGCTGTTGACCTTGATGCTGTGTATATGTCACATATCAACACATACACTGCCTTAACGGACATGAGCAGTGACAATGCACACATGCGCATGAAACCATTACATGCATGTGTTTTGCCATATACATCTACACGGCACTGTACAGCAGTTCAACATCCTGCCACGTCTCGCCTGTGTTGAACATGTGATCCACATGGGACAATGGCTAACCGGATGTTATTCGCAGGGATGGTTATCAACCATGGCATGTACAGGCAAGGTTTCTAGCTGTATCCAACAGCCATTTTGCCACCGCCAGGTGCATCAGTGCCACATTACTGATCCAGACAGTTAATGATACATCTACCATGCGGTCATCGCACCATGTTTGACAGAGATGACATGTGCAGCTTTGATGGACAGGGTTGCATGGTATGGCAGGAGTATGCAACATGTATGGCACACGGATCTGTCCAGCATTTGGTGATCATTGTAGTAGGATGGTGGCTGTCTATGACGTATATCTTTCAGATCAGGATATGTACATGTAGCATGTCCAACATCACAGTGTAGCACATGTCTTTATGCAAGGTAGCCAGCATGCTGCATAGTGGAGGTGAGGATTGTGAAGGCTGGTATCACCCATCCACTCATGGCCAATATCCCTGAAAGGTGATATGTGATCCGATATTGGTCACCCGAGTGCTGAGTATGCCTGTCCAATGATCTCCATGCTGATAGATGGCACCCTGTCATGACATGGGTGCCTCGTATGACTACCTAATAGGCCTGGAGACATCACCAGTTCAGGGAGGTGAACTGCACAGCACCATCCCTTACACACAGTGTCCATAATGTTGACCGCTGCTTAGGTGGTAGTTAATGGGTACAGGATTATTCACCTAGCGGTGACAATGCTATTATCGGCTGTCAGATTGTGCACATATGTCACGCACCTCACCCACAAAGCCCATTCTGTATGTTGTCCACAACACTGAGACAGCTATTGCTCCTAGGTCATGGCCATTCACATCCTTAAATACGCAGATGCCTCCCATTTGTCTGTGTGGTATGGGCTACAATGGGGGGGAGTACAAAACATTAACCCTGTTTTACTGTAGCTGCCATTGGTGTGATATGCACATGTCACTCAGACACCTTTTGTAGTGTTGCTTCTGTCAACAGGCCACTGGTAGACCACTCCTGTGACATACGAAGGTATGTCTAGTATGCTCAGTGTAGCTGGAACACAGTATGGGTGATGTCCTATGACCTGTCACAGGTATGCTATGCAGTGTGAAATCATCCGTACTGTCATCTACATCTTTACTGCTAACATCTACGCTGATAAAGATTCATAGACCTGCAGACCATACTCAGCAGGGTAATAGTGCAGTGCCTCCAATCATGACTGACGTCTCTGCTTGTGGGTTGCAGTGGGTTTATATTATCCATCACCCTATCTGCATTGCATATACATGCTCAGCACTTGTTCAGAACATATAAGCACTTCATGAGGTACTTATTACTATAGCACACATTCCAACTCATGTCTTACAGGTACACTGTCTGTCCTTACATTTCCAGCTTGCTTACAGTACAACAGCTGTTGTACACACATAACTCACATATCTTGTGAGACATGGTTGAATATACAGGCATGTCCAAGTGTCACTTAGCAGTGTTATTGCCTGTCTATATGATGAATATGGCAAACATGAGGCAATAGAGCAACTGTCTCATGTACACAGTCAATGCTCACCTCCCAACATATGACACTCCAGCCTGTGGGAGATGCACATATGTAGCCATGCCAGGGTAATGCTCTCACCAACCCAGACTGAACCTGATTTTCATGTGGGGATGTTTGACATTTGCAACACACCCCACTCATCACATAGTCTCACTAGATCTCCACCACCACAGGCCACACATAGTATGACTACAACATTTGCAGAACCTCTCCATACTCTGTGTAGGCAACAGAGGCAGCCCCGATCACCAAACACAACACCAATTACATATAGCCCACAGACTCATGTGTGCACATCAACTACAGCCAATAGGGTGTCATAACCTACACAACACACCAGTCATAGGTGACTGTGTAGGCGGTCACACTGATGTCCTACTCAGCAGGTTACACAAGGTGATAGTCGCTTACATCTGGCTGTCGGGTTACAGGATCCACAACATAACCTATGCACCCATGCCACACCTCACCAGGTATGATTTGACTGTCATACTTCATGTTAGTGTGACTGCCTGAGATGTAACTTCCTGGACTACATGTACAGGGACATGCAATAACTCTCTGGTCTTGTAGTCCAGAAGGTATCACCCAAGCCCTGAGAAGCAATCTGCATTCACCCAGACTGATACCACTGTACAACGACTGAATGTTTCACTTCAACAGTTGCCTATGCATCTGCTGTCATTCCACAGGCATCCAGTATCTGTCTGCTTTGAATGACATGGTCAACAAAACACGATGCTTTGGCACAGATAACCTGCACCTGTCAACCCTGGGAGTACAGATAACATGTAAGGCTCTTGCTGTTCCTATACTGCCTGTCTTGGACAGTTTCCAATAACATTCACCACCAGAACAGGAACAGGCAAGCAAAACCTGGGGTACTGTTACTCAGTGCTTGACATCTTCATCTCTAGCGCACTCAGGCGAAGCACTCCTTATAATGGACCACTTTGATATCTCTACAGTGACTGGGACCTGCCTCTAGGCTCCGGAGAGCACACCTGCACTGACAGGTTACACGCAGACCACACCTTTCAGTCATGTAACCAGGACTGTAACACCCACGGCGGACGTGTGTCCATATTTCACAAGGATGTACACACCTCCAGGCTGGTTCCTTAGCACAATGCATCAGAGGTGATCCACGTGCAACTAACTGTGGCCAGAACTATTATACACTTTGTAACTTGCTACGGATTCAAAAGCATACCCCACGGTTACTGGCCCTCATTTCTTGGTGTACTGGACAGTAGGGTTCAGACAGATACTACTGATGTGAGACTGACACTACCCCACACTTAACTGGGATGCCTACCCATGTACCGACACATTAGACCAACGCTTTCTGGGATTCATAACCTCCACTCGGCTGGATCAACCCATACACACCAACACCAAGACCAACAATATCCTAGACATGGACATTACCAACATGTGACTGGTGTTCCACACCTGGGGTTATTCCCTCGTTGGTAGTTTCTGAACATATGCTAATCACCCTTGTTATCCACATCCCGGCACCACACCCTTCACGGAATACACAGTAGAAGATTTCTACAACACCTACATCAGACGTCTTATGACAGCAGTAGTAAATGTCATGACACCCGTGCAGATGGACAATGCACTTACAAATGCTGAAACATACACCAGTGCACTTCATTAGCACTTACACGACTGCATGGATCATGTTATCTTAAACAGAGCCATGATGGTACCCACCAGATAACGGATGCCACTCTGGGGTCCGGTTCCATGCACATAATGTACAACAGAGGGTGGTGGCTGTTGCAAAGTGGAGTACAATCCCATGGGTGGGGTAGCTCACTGGTCAGCCTCAGTAGGAATCCGGGATCACTTATCACATTCTCCAAAGCTAGCTATGTAAACATTACTGTGACACATTCCAAGGACTACACAAGGCATTATGGAGGTATGTCAGTACTCAATGGCAATACCCACATCTGCTCTGACATACGACGGTTAGGCAGGAACAGTATAGACCAACTGCTATTGGCAACATCCTGGCAGATAGGTTCAATGCTAACTTTACACCCTCTCACTCCCTACAGGGACAAAATCCATACAGGAACAATGCAGAGTCCCTGCGGTCAGAGCTACACAGTTCCAAAATGCACTCTCTAAGGCCTGGAACACAAACTCCATGTGACCGTCCAACATCCCAGGATGTGATTTACACAAACCTCAGAACGACATGGCTCCCCACTTGACCACCAGATTCAGTAATACCCTGGTATCAGACATTGTGGCCCCTGAATGGCACACAGCAACAGTCATCACACTCCACACAGATGGCACCACAATGAACCACAGGGACTATTGCCCTATACGCCTGACTGGACTGTTCTGCAAGGCTATGGCGCACATCATCATGGAAGTCATTCACAGAGACATTGGTGGCCTCCAGACCTTTGATGCCACTCAGGTTGGATTTGTTAGGGCCAGACCATGGCTCCTACACCTGGTGGACTCCTTTGATATAGTTACCAGGGTAGTTGATGAGGGTAAGGGGGTCCACACAGCCTACATTGTCCTCTCATTGGCTTTCAGCACAGTTCTCCATTCTGGCATTGACAACATACACATCCACCTGCACATCGACCCCTACATCTCGGGATGTTATGCAAAGTGGCTCACGGACAGGACCCACACAATGAGGGTAGCATACCGTGGTACCTACAGTAATTCAGTTACACTTGGCGTACCATAGTCCTCAGTCATAGGGCCCCTCATGTTCGGTATATGCTTCCCTGAGGTACAGGCTAGCACAGAGGGACTTTCCCTGAATAGGTTTCCAGATGACTGCAAACAAGGAGCCATGATTGATGCACCAGCTGATACAGACACCCTCCATATGGATGTCACTGTGACGGATATCTGATGTCAATAACATGGCCTCAAGCTGCATAACACAAGGTGCATAGACATCCCCTTTGGATTACATCAATCACCCACTGACTGTCACATAGGTGGTAGTCCCCTACATACATGTGACATTATATGGGATCTTAGTACACACGTATATAGCACCCACTCCTTTGATAACCATATTGCCAATGTGGCGTGGATATCCTTCTACCTGGCCACCCTTATCTGTGATGGGTTTGTAGCTGGAACAAGGGAACCATTGTACCTCTATACTCCTGACGTATGACACACATTCAGGGGCACAACACCCCTTTTGGGGTGTACCTTACGGAACAGCAATGCCTTTACATACCACAACATTAACACACCATGAGGATTATTGACCTCCGAAGGATGACGTATGCGGCACAACTACGGACACCTTGACTGTACACATTTGCATACTGCATACTCAGGGGTGACCTCTGCTGAACATACAGGGCCCATGTCCACAACAATATTTATGGATATACTCCACATAAGCAACATAAGCAAAAGCCACTGAGAGCAACGTGCTCATGGATATGTGCACAAACACAACGATGAGTGGGATGTGCTTGAGGGATACATTCCTGAACCAGACACTCACCATGCTTTGGAACATGATTCCTATGTACATCAAGCAGGGACACTCACTAGCACTCTTCATGAGATACCTCGATGGGTGGATGGGAGACACACATGTACGCCAGGGATCACTGCAGTGGCTGTACTGTACACAGGTGCAGGTAACACATGGCTCTGCTGTTCACAGACAGGATACTACCTTAGGGAGGTGCCACCGGTGAAAACACTGTCGTTGGGCTTACACATGGACTTGGACAGACAGCATAGTACCTCACTATGAACCTGTGAAGCTATTACATGTCCTTTGTGCATGAATAATTGAGTAGCTCTTCCATTTCAGTTAGCTATCATGCTGTTACAGTGTCCCGTGACTACAAGCCATATGTATCCTGTTATTGTGTATTCTACATGCCAATAAACGATACCCTTTGTTTGCATGATATAACAGTTATGCTGTTTAAAATATCTGACATATCTACGTACAATACTGTACATTACACATATTTTAAACATTATCCCATAATGCAAAGCATACTTGCACAGCAGGACCACCCTAGGCATGTTATTCTCATTATATGCCCTTACACATGCCTACTGTGACAGTATATTGACATATACTATCCCCTGCTATGGCACGTACATGTTGGACAAACCCTACCACTGACAGCGGGTGGTGTGGAATTGTTGTGTTTAAAGCCCTCATGTAGCATCCCTTGTGGTGTATGAGATGTTTACCTTGTGGCCCACAGCAGGACACACAATTTCTACAAGCATTACTATGCTCAACAAGACATCAGTACATAATACCTTTTCCCAATTTATGCATTGCTTACACTTTAATTACTTCAAAACAGGCTCTACATACACTGACATACTGAGTGTTCTACATACCTTGTTTCCGAGTCTTCATAAAATATCTCTCTTACACCTTTACTGTTTAAACGGTTCTATGGTATGAGCTTACGGTTTGAATGTATGGCAAGGCATCCTTATATACGTCGATACCTGTAACATGTGGTATCCTGCCGCCAATTGGTGTTCCTGAGTAAATTATTACATGCACATCAGCTGTGCCGCTACCCCATTCGCAAACTACGCGGCAACAGTGGGGTATAATTGAATTCGCCACTTGAGCGTTGCCCGTTTGCCCTACCTTCGGGGAGACGGCCTGCATGTGTTTTGTTGTGAGGAATTGCAACTGCTATTTGGAGAGACACGGATATTTTGAATTTATGTCCCCTGTGGATTGTGTGTGATGCCTAGAGTATGTGGTTCTACATGTGAGTGTACCTGTCATCTCAACTGTCTGATTCGGGACTACTGTAAACAAAACCTGTAACATCGCCGTCTGTTCCATTATACAACAGCTATGATTTCACATGGTGCCATTAAAAATGTGTCTCTCACAAGGTATGTTAACGGTTCTGCAGATGTAATTGAGTGAGTGGATGTTTGTGATGTCATTACAGTCTGTATTGCAATTGTTTTGGATGTGGGGAAGATGTAGGTGGGTGTACATAGTATATACAGGTTTATGGGGACTGCATTTCTACATATTCCATATATGTGTGTGGGCTCCTTCCCTAATTGAAGACATATCATTTAGTAGACTGAGAAACTATGGTTGTTACGGGCTTATACATTGAGCCATTGTTAATTTGTTTCTATATAGCATGCAGGTGCGGTTGATACTTCAATACCTCCGGAAATACATCTATATGTAAGGGAATGTTACTAAATGACAGCTGTCTCGTGTATTTCTGTCACAGATATTTGCACTCATTGCAGTTGTGTTGGTGACTGAACCTCTTTGGCATGGGTTGCCACCTTTTCAAATGGCCATAGTAGGACATTTGCAGGACACACATCGGTGTTTCCAAGCTGACACATACCCATGGTCAGTACACAGGATAGAACATACTTTTATCCTGAATACATACTTATTCTTGAAGCACTTTAGCTACTTATCATGTTTCATGTAACATTTACGTATTTTAGATACAGGCATAACTATTTAATGCAACTATTACATAATATATGGGACAGAATTATGTCCTACAATCTTGGACATTTTCCCTTTTTAATTTTTTTGTCAGGACACAACTGCCCAGAGAGGGGCTGTCCCTCTTAAAGTGGGACAGGTGGTAACTGTATGCCTATGGCCAGCTATGACCACACCTACCGTACTGATCTACCTCCGAGTTAGCACTAACAGACACACGATGCAAACACACACACACGCACACACACACACACACACACACACACACACACACACACACACACACACACACACACACACACACACACACACATTACAGTCCCACAGAAATGCACACAGTACCTTCAACACACACATACACAGACTACAGCAATCACATACACAGTTGAACACAGTACCTACCTGGACCACAGCACCAACAGCGATAACTACATGTCCCTTAACATCGTGATAATATTACTCTCGGTTCTAGTGTTCTGGTACTGTGGTCTTTCGGTCTTTCAGCCTCGTGATTACATGTGTCGGTATGCGACACATTCGATAGTTGGCAGTATCCTATTTATTTGTACCTCCATGGTTGTGTACATGCTGTTGACCTATCTATATTTTTGCAGATATAGGTGAATACGTATATATCAACTTATATCTCTCTATCACCCTTTATATATATATATAGAGAGAGTGAGAGGGAGAACACACCTTTCGTTGTGTACATGTCGGTGTATACTGTTTCCTGGACTCCGCACATTTGTGTTTTAACCTGTCTCTATACACACCTGCCGTTGGTACATCTCGGGTAGCTTAGTGTTAGGTGATTGTGTACATGATTGCATGTTCTACACCTGGCAGTGGTCGTTCTACCCTTCAGAGCAGGCACTATTAGTACAGGGGTGAATAATGCTAGTTTCACCTGTTCTGGACATCGTTGACCATGATCTGTGCGATATTCAGAAAAGCTTAGCCCTGTTTCACGCATATCTGTATATTCATGTTTAAATGACGCTTACCAGCACTTGCCAATGCATAATCCCGCTGACATGTGCTAAACCTGATCTGATGACCTGCATCCAACATCCATTATTCATGCCTTCGGGATTACGTAACGTCCCTTGCAGGACGTGGAACCGGGAACATGCATGACAGTCAGTGCATTTACCACTTGGGCATCTGGGATTTGTACACGTGTTATGGTGTTTTGTATGTGGACTGTACTATGGCTGTTACTCCATACTGCAATCAAATGGGTAACTCAGTTAGTTTACATATGGATGAGACCTATTAATGGTATTTCCTAGTGATGTTTAATGGATGTGCTCCAGCATTGGTAATGTATGTCACAGTGAGCCACACACTATAATGTGCTACACCTTCACACAACCATAGGTGGAGCATGCTGGGGTGACAGATACCTGCCATAGGTACTCCACATGCTTTGCCACTACATCCCTGATTACATTATATGGAGCCCCTCATTAGCACACCAGGTAAGCCATGCAGAGTGTGTGGGGAACAGTGATTATACACATGGATCCCGCAATTGCCTCTGCTCCACTGAGGGACAGTTGGTTAATTGATGTGGTGGCGACAGCAGACACTGTTTGCCTTGGTTGGTGAATGGCCTCTGACAATCGGGCGTGTACCTACCGATGTACCTAGGAACCTATACATACCGTATCAACATATGCTGTTAGATGCATGTACTGTTCAGGTGTGACATTCCTTGTTCCAATAGCTGTTGTGTGTGCAATGGTTGAGGGCTGCCTATGTAGGATTCACACAGTAGGCCACCTATACATTACACTTTACAGGTGGTCACGTGCGTGTGCCATCCAGTTTACTGTGTGTGCAGGTGGAGAAGTGCGCCAGTCCGTAAGGGCCTACACTGTCAGTGTATGTGCTATACGTTCCCTTTTTGCCAAGGCGTGGGCATATTGGGCACGCCTCCATCTGCCTACTGGGGCTGGCACAGGGTGTTCGTGGTCTGAATCCCTCTGTGCATTTGATGGCCTTGGCAATTGCGGTGGGCTGTGAGGGCCTTCACCATTATGTCCCTGTTGCAGCTGTTTCCGCAGGATCATTTTATGTAGCATGGCACATACTATGAAGATGTGGGCACACGTGCCTGGAGAGTACTGCAAGGCTCCACCAAATATGTCCAAGCAATGGATCCGTGATTTCAGCATCCCAAACACATGCTCTATGATGATTCTGGTTTGTGCGTGTGCTTCATTATGGCGTTCTTGCATGGGTGTGTGTGCATTTCTGATGGGAGTCATCATTCACGGCTCCAGTGCATAGCCAGCATCCCCCACAAGGTGGTGACGTGGGATGTCCCCCCAGACAAATACCTGATACAGCTGTGAGGCATGCCAGATGTGGGAGTCATGGTAGCTTCCAGGGCTGCTGGCACACACATCCATAATAATGCCCTGGGAATTGCACACGACCTGGCAGTTGATGGAGTGGTATCCCTTGCGGTTTGTGTAGTCCCTACCATGCTCACCGGGTGGTGACTTGATATGTATGTGCGTGCAGTCTTTCACACCCAGTACCTCCGGGTAGTGTGCCACCTGGTGGAAGAGATGCATATTGCTGGCCAACTCCTCCTGAGTTCGGGGCAAGTATATATGCTCATTGGCATGTGGTAACAGCATCCAAGAACTGGTGTAGTACCCTGGATGCTGATGCCTGTGAGATCCCCATTATATCTCCAGTTGGCCTTTGAAAGGTACCTCTGGCTAGTATTCGCAAGCTTACACATACCTTCGTGTCCACTGGGAAGGGTTCCCCTTTGTTGTTTCTGGATCTCAAGCGTGGCCGGCACATCTCAACTATTTGCTGTAAAATATCCCTGTCCACCCTGTAACGCTCTACTATCTCCAGATCATGTATCCCCTGGTAGGTTACCCTTGGTCTGAACACTCTTCTCCTCCTCTGGAGCCTGCGGTGGTTGTCAGCATCATCCTCCACAACACCTTCAGTCTCTAAAACATGGTGATGAATCACAGCTATGGCAGCTCCCAACATGTACATTGTAAAAGTTCCCTGTCTGTTTACACCGATGGTGCAGTGTTTGGGAATACATAGGTGTGTGTGAGGTGCCTTCACACTTTATACTATTGTGCTGTGAACACTGATGATGTCATAGGGTCTGTATGTACCATCGGAGCTACAGGGTATGTTATGTGTTTTAGCACAGGTACTGCTATTGTGGTGCCTTTGGTGTTGAATTACATTTGGCTGTCATGGATTACCTCTTGCCCTTCCCATAACATTTTTTAACATTTCCCCTCCCATTTTCTAGCATGCATCCAGCAGCCTGCTTTCATTTGTACTTTCCTAAACCTGGCTTATCTTATGACATGTGTTCTGTGGCCGATCTACTGCAGGTTTGCTTTGCTCTGCTATGACAGTTCTCTTTTCATTGCAATCCAACACCTCCCCTATCCTGTTCTGCAGGTTGCTGCAAGCAGACTTGATAGCTGCCGTCGATTGCCCACTGTGAGTTAATAGGTGTTAATTGCTCAGTTGTACTCCAATTACCCTACTGAGGCATTTCCTTATTTTCTTCCCATAACCTTCCTATTTGAGCTATGGTGGGTGGCGCGTGCATCTGCTTACCGGGTTTCGGGCATGTTTTCATCCGCGTACACATGCGCTTTCGGGCATCATATGTGCTCTCAGCTAAACGATGCTATACCTACATCCCCACCTCTATCTTGCGGCTTTACTTAGCAACGGGCAGGCTGGATTTGCATTGCTCCAATGTGCTTACAGCTACAGTGGCACACCCCACTGCTGATGTCATGTATACCTCCAAACCACTCCTCGGTGTTGTAGCACTGTGCCGTATGGTACATCCTTAGTCCGGCGGGACATTTGCGATTCACTATTACTTGCCTTATTTGCATTGCATTGACTACTAATTCATAGTTACCATGCCAAACACTGCCAAAGACCCTTAGCAACCCTTGCAGCTTGGTTGTGGTGTACCATGCAAACCATTGAGTATTATGGTGAAATCAGGATTTGTTTTACATTGTGATTTTATGACATTTTTGTATATTTTCCTTGTGTTCCTGTTTGCGCACACATGCCCTGCGGTTGTACTTTGCGTTACTGTGGAAATGACATTAAATGTTGTTTTTTAGGTGTTGTGCATCGTTTCTTATGCCATTGGCTGTATATTTAGCCATTGGCATATGTTAACTTAGTAATACATGAGTCTGGTCCGCTTTCATAGCTCCGATGTTCTGTTTAGCAAAATGAAAACCTTTTTTGTGGTTTACATTTCTGTGCGCTTACGCTACGCCTGCACCACTTCATGAATTGCTATGTACCTTCATTTGCATGGTGCAGTATTGCACATGGGGTAATTAGCATACCTGTGCCGAAGGCTGCACAGATATGGCGTACACTGGTAGTGCACATGGAATTGGATCGTACCTGAATCTCTTGGCGGTCATATTTGGCATTATACCGCTTACGCTATGCCTGCGCCTGGCACAAGCTTCATGAATCCCGGGATATGACTTGTGAGAGATGCACATATATAGCCAAATTGGAAGCCAAGTACTCTCCAGCCAAGACTGGATTAGCCAGTCAACAGGAGAAGGTTAACACCTGCACCACACCACATTCAACACATAACCCTCCAGAACTTACACCACCACAACTCTCACATAGTAACACAAACACACACCTACTTTTGCAGTGGCTGTCAATAAAAATCTACCCAAACACCAGAGACCTCCGAGGCCATAACGCAAACAACCACCACTTCCAAGCACAAACCATGAGACACATAGCTCACATAAACAGTGTGCCATTCAACCAAAGCCCATAAGGCAAAAAACTTACCCAATACGCTAGTCATAGGTGACTCAATTGTAAGGCACACAGATGTTCCTTTCACTAGGATGAATAAGGAGAACGTTATGGTCAGCTGCCTGTCAGGTGCCATGATCCACCACATAATGCATGAACTTAGTACACTCCATAACAGGTACAGATATGACTCTGTCATTGTCCATGTTGGTGTGAATGACCTGAGATGTACCTCCATGAACTACATGAAAAGAGACATAGAGGAGCTCTTGGATCTTGTCACCCAGGCAGGTATGACCCTAGATCTGAGTAGCATCTTACCATCACCCATGATACCACAGTACAAGCAGAAAATGATTGACTTCAACAATTAGCTAAGTTTCTGGTGTCATTCTAAGGGGATCCAATATCTGTCTGCCTGGGATGACATAATCGACATACCTCAATGCTTCACCAGAGATGGCCAGCACTTGTCACCCCAGGGATTCTGGATACTGGCCAAGGCTCTTGCCATCCCTATAGTGCATTGTTTAGGCAATGTCCTGAAGACAAAATTACCAACATAACAGCTATAAGCAAACAAAATCTGATGGTTATGTTACTCAGTGTTAGAAGTCTAAATCTCAAAATGCACTCACTCGAAGCACTCCTTAAAATGGAGAACATAGACGTCTGTGCAGTGAACAAGACCTGGTTAAAGGCTCTGGAGAGCACCCTAGCACTACCAGGCTAAAATTCATACCACATCTTTCAGCCCCTAAACCTGGACAGAAGCAATAAAGGCAGTGGTGTCTCCATATTCATAAAGGATATGCACATCTCCAGATTAGTAGCCCAACAGAAAGCATCAGAGATACTTCAGGTATAACTAACACTGGGAAAAAAATGCAATCCAGGTTGTAGCCTGCTATAGATCCCCCACCATGTCTCAGGACTCCCACTTCACATTCCTAAACACACTGGAAAATATTAGGGTACAACCCAATACTCTTATATTGGGAAACTAACCCTCCATTAACTGGGAAAATTACTCATGTACCAAAACACCTGCTCAATGTTTTCTGGAATTCATTAATTCCAATGCCCTGGACCAACTCATTCTTACCCCCACCAGGGGTAGAAACATCCTTGACCTGGTGATTACTAACATGGGCGACTGCTGCTCTACACCAGTAATCAACTCCTCCCTGGTCAGATCTCACCACAAGCTAATCACCATGGATATCCACATCCCACCCTCACCACCACTAAACAAAACCACCATAAAAAACTACTCCAAAGCCAATTTTGGGGTTCTAAAACAGAGGTGGCTAACTTCACAACACCCATGCAACTGGAAAATAGGTGCATCACTATTGAATCATACACAAATGCACTGTATGAGCACGTGCACAAGTGCACGGAATGGGCCGTACCAAACAGAAATAAGATGCTCTCCTCCAAAAAAAAGGAAGACAATGTGGTGGTCCCCCACCATAAAGAAACTCTACAACAGAAGGAAAAAAACTGTTGCAGAAAAGGGTGAATTCCCAAGACTGCAAAAACTCCCTTGTTAGCCTCAGCAAAAAACTGAGATCCATCATCAATTCCTCTAAAGCTAGGTACAAAAATAAAATTGCTGCAGGTTCTAAAGACAACCATAAAGCATTCTGTAGTTATGTTAAGAATCTACATGTCAATACTCAGATCTGCTCTGAGTTACAGCACAGTGGCAATACATATGCAGAGCCAACTGACATTGCCATCATATTGGCCGACAGGTTCAGAGCGAACTTTACCCCCCTTTCACCCCCTAAAGGGCTTATCACAATATCTGAGGAATCCCAAGTCCATATTATCACATCTACACAGGTAAAAAATGCACTGTCCAAAGCCAAGAATACAGCTTTCATGGGACATGATAATATCCCTGGCTGTGTTCTACATGAATTACAAAGTGATGTGGCACCACACCTGAGTACCCTATTCAATCACAGCCTAATTTCAGGCTTTTTTCCTACCGAATGGAGCACTGCTATGGTCATCTCACTCTACAAAGGGGGAGTGACTACAGACCCTGGGAACTACTGCCCCATTAGTCTGACAAGTCTGATATGTAAGGGTATGGAGCGCATCATTATGGACATTATAAATAAGGACATAGGGAATCTCCAAACTCTGGACCCCATGGAGTTTGGGTTTGTGAGAGGTAGACCATGCTTGCTCAAACTGACAGACTTCAATGAGTCTGTCACTAGAGCTGTGGATGAGGGCAAGGTAGTTCACACAGCCTACCTAGATCTTGCCACGATCTTCAACACCATCCCTCACTCAGGAATCATAGATAGACTCCCTAAACTAGGCATAAACCCCTATGTTATAAGATGGGTTGCTAAATGGCTCACTGATAGAACCCACACTGTGAAAGTAGCAGACTCCAAATCGGACTAGCGACCGGTTACAAGTGGTGACCCACAGGGTTCGGTCCTAGGTCCTCTCCTGTTTGGCATCTACTTCTCTGAAGTTCAAGCCAACACAAAGGGACTCTGGCTGACCACGTTCGCAGATGGTTGCAAACCGGGAGCCATTATTGATTCTCCAACTTATGTAGACATTTTACAAAAAGGTCTCACTGACACCAGTGGCTGGTGCCATAACCATGACTTTAAGCCCAATGCCAAAAAGTGCATTGTCATTCCCTTTGGGAAAAATTTGGTGCCCATGAACTACCACATAGGCAGTAGTCCACTAAACACCAAAGGTGTGATAAGAGACCTGGGGACACAGGTTGACAGAAACCTCTCTTTTGATTACCACTTTGCCACTGTAGTCAGAAAGTCCTTCTATGTGGCACATCTCATTACAAAAGGTTTCTCATCCAGGAAGAAAAAGGTCACAATCCCTCTCTACTCATCCCTCATTAGACCTATTATAGAATACAATGCCCCATTTGGTATGCACCTCACTAGACACTTACAACAACTGGAAAGACCACAAAAATACATCACTAAGAGGATCTTAGGCCTTAGAAACATGCCCTATACAGACAGACTCAAAAAACTCCAGCAATACTCTGTCTTTCATCACCTACTTAGAGGCAATCTCTGTTTGACCTACAAAGCCATGTCTGACCCAGAGCTGCTAGATATGCTACACCTAAAGAAATCCCAATCCCTCCATGCCACATGCTCCAAGAACTAAACCTCATTACCACAATAAACAGAACATGCTGGAGGGACAGGTTCCTATCCCAGAGACTTCCCATACTCTGGAACACACTTCCCATTCATGTCAAGCAGAGCACTTCACTGGCTTTCTTTAATAGAAATCTTGAAAAGTGTATGGGCAATAGGAAGTTCACCTCGGGATCACTTCAGTGACCTTGCTTGACAGGGGCACTGGGAACTAACTTTGGGTGGCATAATGCCAGGGAATCTTCTTGGGATAGGCTTATATAGGCTCCAGGGTCATTAGCCTAGTACACACCTATGAATCTATGAATCTAAAAGCTGTCACTGCAGAGGACCTCTCCAAATAATCTAACAATTGACTGCAGTGACTAAGAACAGACAAGCAATGAATCCAGCCCTACTGGAAAGACAGATTTATTTAGGAAAAAGCAATACTGCTAAACACTTTATTGGTGCTGGTGTTAATTATCTGTGAAGTCTATACACAGTATCTGCCCATAAAGTGGGCTACCACACCCATATATCTTTTTTTCCTGGAGTAGGAGGAAAAGAGAGCATTACCCACACCACCAGGTTGGTGGCAACGCACGGAGCTTCGGAAACCATCCAGGTGCAACTAACCATAGGCAAAACTGCTCTACAAATTGTAGCATGCTACAGGCCACCCTCTCAAACTCAGGAACCCCATACAGCCTTCCTGAAGACACTGGAGGGTATAAATGTAACTCCAAACACCATCAAATTGGGTGACTTCAACTACCCGAATATAGACTGGGAACATTACTCAAGCCCTAACTTTCTAGCCCAACGGTTCCTGGAGTTCATAAATTCAAATGTCATGGAACAGCTAGTCACTGTTCCCATGAGAGGAGAAAAAATAATAGATCTCATTATCACAAACATGGGGACAAAATGCTCCACACCGGAAGTATATCCCTCATTGGTGAGATCTGATCATAAACTAATCTCACTGGAAATCCACATCCCGCCCCCACCCCAAACAAAAAAGACCACAGTGAAGAACTTCTCTAAAGCAAAATTCACACTACTCAAGACTGGTGTGGTATCCTTCAAGGCCCCTGAGCCAGTGGAAACCACAACCCAAGCTGCGGAAACCCTTACAAATGCCTTCTATGAACACCTCCAGGACTGCATGGATCAGGCAATCCCAAATAAAAACAAGACTCTTTCCACAAAGGGCAAACGTCCAGTCTGGTGGACCCCAGCCATTAACAAACTTTACAATAAGAGGAGAAAGCTATTACATGACAGAACAAAATCCATAAAAGGGAAGTCACCCCTGATCATTATTATTTAAAAAATACGAGCACTCATAAAATCAACTAAGGCCAATTTTGAGAGAAAAATTGCCATGGATTCAAAGGACAATCATAAGGCCTTTTTCAGCTATGTTAGGAACCTGGGTGGAAACTCCCAGATATGCTCAAAATTAGTCCAAAATGATACAAAAATCACTGAACCCACAGACATTTCCAACATACTGGCAGACAGGTTCAGTGCAAACTTCACCCCCCCCCCCAAAGGAGAGATAACTATCGCAGCAGAGTGTAGCCTCCCAGACATCTCAAATGCGCAGGTGAAAGCTGCTCTCTCTAAAGCTAAAAACACAGCATCAATGGGACCGGATGGTGTCCCCGGCTGTGTGCTACACGAGCTAAATGAGGAATTAAACCCGCACATAAGGCAGCTGTTTAATCTCAGCCTTACCACAGGATACGTGCCCAAGGAGTGGCGTACGGCAACTGTGGTCCCACTCCACAAAGGTGGTGCTTCTACGGGCCCTGGTAATTATAGCCCCATAAGCTTAACAAGTCTAGTCTGCAAAGCTATGGAGAGGATCATAATGGAGCTCATAAACAAAGATATAGGGGCTTGCAGACATTGGACCCGACCCAGTTTGGCTTCGTCGAGGGAAGATCATGCCTTTTGAACTTGGTCGACTTCTTCGAAACAGTCACCAAGGCCATTGATGAGGGAAAGGCAGTCCATACAGCCTACCTTGACCTTGCAAAGGCTTTCGACACAATACCCCACTCGGGTATTGTAGAAAAACTTACCAGCTTAAATGTAAACCCATATGTAACAAGATGGGTTGCAAACTGGCTTAAGGACAGAACCCACATTGTTAGAGTTGCTGGCGCTATGTCAGACTCCAAGCCGGTCACAAGTGGTGCCCCAAAGGGCTCGGTCCTTGGCCCCTTATTGTTCGGCATCTACTTCTCAGAAGTACAGGCCAACATGGGAGGACTTTGGCTAACAAAGTTTGCAGACGACTGCAAACTGGGCACCATAGTGGAAAGTGCATCGGACACGGATATCCTTCAGAAGGGACTCACAGAAACAGATAGCTGGTGCCAGAGCCATGGCCTGAAGTTAAATGCCAAAAAATGTATAGTCATACCCTTCGGGAAAAACAAGGTAACCCCAAGCTACCATATAGGTGGCAATCCACTAAGCACAGAAGAGGTTATCATGGACCTGGGGACCCAGGTTGACAGTGGCCTTTCTTTTGACACTCACATTGCTAAAGTGGTTAGAAAGACCTTCTACATTGCCAACCTGATCATGAAGGGATTCACATCCAGATCTAGTGAGGTCATTGTTCCCTTGTACTCTTCACTTATCAGACCAGTGATCGAGTACAATGTCCCATTCGGGATGTATCTCACCCGACATCTGCAGCAATTGGAGAGACCCCAAAAGTTCCTCACCAAAAGAATAAAGGGACTCCAAAATCTGTCATATGCTGCCAGATTGAAGAAACTCCAGCTCTATTCAGTCGCATACCGTCTGCTCAGAAGTGACATGTGCCTGACATACAAGGCCATGTCCAACCCGGAATTAATGGACATGCTCCACCTCAAAAAATTCAAATCCACCAAAACCACTAGAGCAAGCGACTTAAACCATAGCACGGATATAAATAGGACTGCTGGAGGGATAGATTTATCACTCAGAGACTCCCTATGCTGTGGAATAAAATCCCGGTCCATGTGAGGCAGAGCACCTCGCTGGCTCTGTTCAAGAGAAATCTTGACCTGTGGATGGGAGATCGTAGGTTTACCGCGGGAATCATCTCTGTGTCACAGCTGGACAGAGGCACAACAAACTAATGGGCACAGTATTTTTTCATATAAGGGGTGGCGTAAGCCACAAAAATTTGGGCTAGGCTTATAAATGCCTTAGGGCAGATAGCCTAGTATAAACCTATGACCCTATGACCCTATGTGAATGAAATTAGCATGGGGACAGAGTTGAGCAATACATTTTTCAAGCCATTACTTTTGCGTTCTAGTTATTACAGTTTTACACTTGACAGCAGCAACTTTACCTTACACATAGAATGCATAGAGCTCTAGTGATATTATGTTATGACACCACAATCCTGCTGTACACCTTTTTGCTTACTGTTATTGGTATTGTTTAGTGTTTATTGCAATAGAGTTGCTATTGCTCATTTATTGCACTACCGTTTGTATTGTTTATTCTTTAATGCAGTACATTTTTTTATACTTTATTGTTTATTGTACTACAGTTAGCATAATATATCCATACCCACCACACTCATGGCACAACCTGGCCAGGCATGGGACTGAATGTTGCAAGCCCTCTCAGCTGCAGCTGTTGGGAGAGAAGCACACCATTGTGCATGCCAGTTTTGCACAGATTCAGCTTGCATTTTAGTAAGATACTGGAAGAAATGCTTACATATCTCTGGGGCATGCCCAGTCCTCACCTCTTGGACCCAGGAGCCCAAAGTTCCCTTCCTTCTACACTTCAGGTCATAATAGTAGTGATGACACTGCTCACCAGTGTGGAAAAACCAGTAACACTGGTAAGGTCCCTGGCCAACTGATCCTAGGCCTCAACCTTATATTCTGAGCCCTGGTAATAACCCTGCAGCAGCCTAGTTCATAATTGCATATCATGAGCACTACAAAAACCCTGAACTCCTGCACACCCTGTCTTTGTGCCTGAAAGCTGGTACCCTCTCAAATGCTACCTGGCATACTGACAGTTAGAAAGACTCCAATAAGTGCTGCAAAACTTCCGCCTATTGACCTTAATATAGGCTGTTTTCCAGCCCTTACATGTCATTCAGCAACATTCAGAAAAATGCCATGGGGCTTAGTATTGTGCAAACCAGCTAAGCAGAACTGAGCATCAAGAGAACTCACACAACTGATGTTTTAGTGAAGCTTAGCAACGTGAGTCCTTAAACACATTTAAGCAGTGCTTAGCACCATGCAGCTTTTCCAAATGTAAAAGTTATGTTTTTAAATTGCACAAAAATTTAGATTACATTAAACAAATGGTATGCCTGCTTTGGACTTGAACCCAGAGCCTACGAAGCTTTAGGCCATCACTCTACCCATTTAGCTACTTGGATAGTATACAGAGTAGAATACCTTCACATATACTACCAAGCTACCTCAGCATGCCACGTAAATGGGCTTAAACAGGCTTAAACATAAACAAAAAGAAATAATTAATTGCATCTGGTTTCTATTTTTAGATGTCTGGCAGGTGCCTGCTGTCTATGTGTAAGTGAAGCTTGGCATTGCTGCACTCCGCACTGTGCAAACAGACATTAAAAAAATAAATTAATTAATTAAAAAAATAAAAGAATATATCATAATTAATTATATTTAGTTTCTATTTTTAAATGTTGGGCATTAGTCAGCTGTCTATGTGTAAGTGCGGCTTAGCATTACTAAACTCTGCACCATGCGAACGGACATTGAATAAAAAAAGAAAAAAACAATTCAACAACAATTAGAAATTTAAAACACAAGCTATTAATTCACAGCACATTTCAGTGGCAGCAGGGAATATTACAGGGAGTTTCATCATGTACATAACATCTGACCATCCTCCACACTTCTGCCTACACGGATTCAATATCGCTGTTACTATGCTCTCCCTCAGCATTGTGCCATGAATAAGGTGCATGGTGTGTTACCGAGGGGGAATCATGGCTGTGTATATGAGTGCATTACCTGTTGGCTCTACATGGAGCTCACATGGATTTTATTGAATCCAGGGGAATATTTCTTTGATTTCCCCTTTCTAACAGTGTGAGATATTCTCTGCTCTTGCATATTTGTGTTCCTTATCACCTGTTCAGATTAATCACTGGACACTGTTAGTATGGAGTGAAATAGTTCATGGTCAATGGAAATAATATTTAAGAAGCAAGAACTTTGCCATACATGTTTGACACTTACGAGTGAGTGCACTAACATGCAAATATGTTTCATAAGTATTTATTCAAAGATTATGAATACTCTTTACTCTTGCTCTCAGGGCTAATATCTATCTATAAAAATAATTGTTATATATATATATATATATATATATATATATATATATATATATATATATATATATATATATATATATATATCTCAATCACTTCAGTGGCCTTGCTTGACAGGGGCACTGGGAACTAACTTTGGGTAGCATGATGCCAGGGAATCTTCTTGGGCTAGGCTTATATAGGCTCCAGGGTCATTAGCCTAGTACACACCTATGAACTTATGAACCTATGAACCTAAAAGCTATCACTGCAGGGGACCTCTCCAAATAATGTAACAATTGACTGCAGTGACTAAGGACAGACATGCAACGAATACAGCCCTACTGGAAAGACAGATTTATTTAGGAAAACGCAATCGTGCTTAACTTTTTATTGGTACTGGTGTTAATTATCTGTAAAGTCTACACACAATATCTGCCAATAAAGTGGGCTACCACACCCATATATCTTTTTTCCTGGAGTGGGAGGAAAAGAGAGCATTAGTATGTGACTGAAATTATCATGGAGACAGAGTTGAGCAATACATTTTTCAAGCCATTACTTTTGCGTTCTAGTTATTACAGTTTTACAATTGACTGCAGCAACCTTACCTTACACATAGAATGCATAGAGCTCTAGTGATATTATGTTATGACAACACAATCCTGCTGTACACCTTTTTGCTTATTGTTTTCGGTATTGTTTAGTGTTTATTGCAATAGAGTTGCTATTGTTCATTTATTGCACTACAGTTTGTATTGTTTATTCTTTATCGCAGTACATTTTTTTATTCTTTATTGTTTATTGCACTACAGTTAGCATAATATTTCCATACCCACCACACTCATGGCACATCCTGGCCAGGTGCCTGGCATGGGACTGAATGTTGCAAGCCCTCTCAGCTGCAGCTGTTGGTAGAGAAGCACACCATTGTGCATACCAGTTTTGCACAGATTCAGCTTGCATTTTAATAAGATACTGGAAGAAATACTTACATATGTCTGGGGTATGCCCAGTCCTCACCTCTTGGACCCAGAAGTCCAAAGTTCCCTTCTTTCTACACTTCAGGTCATCATAGTAGTGATGACACTGCTCACTAGTGCGGAAATACCAGTAACACTGATATGGTCCCCGGCCAACTGATACCAGGTGTCAGCCTTACATTCTGAGTCCTGGTAATAACCCTGCAGCAGCCTAGTTCATATTTGCATATCAGAAGCCCAAAAAAACCCTGAACTCCTGCACACCCTGTCTCTGTGCTTGAAAGCTGGTACCCTCTCAAATGCCACCTGGCATACTGACAGTTAGAAAGACTCCAACAAGTGCTGCAGAATTCCTGCCTATTGACCTTAATATAGGCTGTTTTCCTGCCCTTACATGTCATTCAGTAACATTCATAAAAATGCCATGGGGCTTAGTATTACGCAAATCAGCTAAGCAGAGCTGAGCATCATGAAAACTCACACAACTGAAGTTTTAGTGAAGCTTAACAACGTGCAAACAATAGTAGTTCTTAAACACATTTAAGCAGTGCTTAGCACCATGCAGCTTTTCCAAATGTAAAAGTTATGTTTTTAAGTTGTACAAAAATTTAAATTACATTAAACAAATGGTATGTCTGCTTTGGACTTGAACCCAGAGCCTACAAAGCTTTAGGCCATCACTCTACCCACTTAGCTACTTGGATAGTATACAGACAAGTATACCTTCACATATACTACCAAGCTACCTCAGCATGCCACGTAAATGGGCTTAAACAGGCTTAAACATAAACAAAAAGAAATAATTAATTGCATCCGGTTTCTATTTTTAGATGTCTGGCAGGTGTCAGCTGCCTATGTATAAGCGTGGCTTAGCATTGGTAGACTCTGTACCATGCGAACGGACAATGAATAAAAAAGAAAAAAAGAATTCAACAAAAATTAGAAATTTAAAACACAAGCTATTTATTCACAGCACATTTCAATGGCAGCAGGGAATATTACAGGAAGCTTCACCATGTACATAACATCTGACCATCCTCTACACTTCTGCCTACACGGATTCAATATCACTGTTACTATGCTCTCCCTCAGCAGCATGCCATGAGTAATGTGCATGATGTGTTACGGACTGAGAACCATGGCTGTGTACATGGGTACATTCACTGTAGGATCTTCACAGAGCTTACATGGATTTTATTGAATCCAGGGGTATATTTCTTTGATTTCCCCTTTCTAGCAGTGCGAGATATTCTCTGCTCTTGCATATTTGCGTTCCTTATTACCTGTTCAGATAAATCACTGGACACATTTAGTATTGAATGAAATAGTTAAAAAAATTAGAAATTTAAAACACAAGCTATTAATTCACAGCACATTTCAATGGCAGCAGGGAATATTACAGGAAGCTTCACCATGTACATAACATCTGACCATCCTCCACACATCTGCCTACACGGATTCAATATCGCTGTTACTATGCTCTCCCTCAGCATTGTGCCATGAATAATGTGCATGGTGTGTTACAGAGGGGGAATCATGGCTGTGTATATGAGTGCATTACCTGTTGGCTCTACACGGAGCTCACATGGATTTTATTGAATCCAGGGGAATATTTCTTTGATTTCCCCTTTCTAACAGTGTGAAATATTCTCTGCTCTTGCATATTTGTGTTCCTTATCACCTGTTCAGATTAATCACTGGACACTGTTAGTATGGAGTGAAATAATTCATGGTCAATGGAAATAATATTTAAGAAGCAAGAAGTTTGCCATACATGTTTGACACTTACGAGTGAGTGCACTAACATGCAAATATGTTTCATATGCATTTATTCAGAGATTATGAATACTCTTTACTCTTGCTCTCAGGGCTAATATCTATCTATAAAAATAATTTATATATATATATATCTTCAGTGGCCTTGCTTGACAGGGGCACTGGGAACTAACTTTGGGTGGCATGATGCCAGGGAATCTTCTTGGGCTAGGCTTATATAGGCTCCAGGGTCATTAGCCTAGTACACACCGATGAACTTATGAACCTATGAACTTAAAAGCTATCACTGCAGGGGACCTCTCCAAATAATGTAACAATTGACTGCAGTGACTAAGAACAGACATGTAACGAATACAGCCCTACTGGAAAGACAGATTTATTTAGGAAAATGCAATAGTGCTTAACTTTTTATTGGTACTGGTGTTAATTATCTGTGAAGTCTACACACAATATCTGCCAATAAAGTGGGCTACCGCACCCATATATCTTTTTTCCTGGAGTGGGAGGAAAAGAGAGCATTAGTATGTGACTGAAATTAGCATGGACACAGACTTGAGCAATACATTTTTCAAGACATTACTTTTGCTTTCTAGTTATTACAGTTTTACAATTGACTGCAGCAACCTTACCTTACACATAGAATGCATAGAGCTCTAGTGATATTATGTTATGACACCACAATCCTGCTGTACACTTTTTTGCTTATTGTTTTTGGTATTGTTTAGTGTTTATTGCAATAGAGTTGCTATTGTTCATTTATTGCACTACAGTTTGTATTGTTTATTTCTTATCGTAGTACATTTTTTATTCTTTATTGTTTATTGCACTACAGTTAGCATAATATTTCCATACCCACTACACTCATGGCACATCCTGGCCAGGTGCCTGGCATGGGACTGAATGTTGCAAGCCCTCTCAGCTGCAGCTGTTGGTAGAGAAGCACACCATTGTGCATACCAGTTTTGCACAGATTCAGCTTGCATTTTAATAAGATACTGGAAGAAATACTTACATATGTCTGGGGCATGCCCAGTCCTCACCTCTTGGACACAGACGTCCAAAGTTCCCTTCTTTCTACACTTCACGTCATCATAGTAGTGATGACACCACTCACTAGTGCGGACATACCAGTAACACTGATATGGTCCCCGGCCAACTGATACCAGGCGTCAGCCTTGCATTCTGAGTCCTGGTAATAACCCTGCAGCAGCCTAGTTCATATTTGCATATCAGAAGCCCAAAAAAATCCTGAACTCCTGCACACCCTGTCTCTGTGCCTGAAAGCTGGTACCCTCTCAAATGCCACCTGGCATACTGACAGTTAGAAAGACTCCAACAAGTGCTGCAGAATTCCTGCCTATTGACCTTAATATAGGCTGTTTTCCTGCCCTTACATGTCATTCAGTAACATTCATAAAAATGCCATGGGGCTTAGTATTACGCAAATCAGCTAAGCAGAGCTGAGCATCAAGAAAACTCACACAACTGAAGTTTTAGTGAAGCTTAACAACGTGCAAACAATAGTAGTTTTTAAACACATTTAAGCATTGCTTAGCACCATGCAGTTTTTCCAAATGTAAAAGTTATGTTTTTAAGTTGCACAAAAATTTAAATTACATTAAACAAATGGTATGTCTGCTTTGGACTTGAACCCACAGCTAACGAAGCTTTAGGCCATCACTCTACCCACTTAGCTACTTGGATAGTATACAGACTAGTATACCTTCACATATACTACCAAGCTACCTCAGCATGCCACGTAAATGGGCTTAAACAGGCTTAAACATAAACAAAAAGAAATAATAATTTGCATCCGGTTTCTATTTTTAGATGTCTGGCAGGTGTCAGCTGTCTATGTGTAAACATGGCTTAGCATTGCTAGACTCTGCACCATGCAAACGGACATTGAATAAAAAAGAAAAAAAGAATTCAACAAAAATTAGAAATTTAAAACACAAGCTATTCATTCACAGCACATTTCAATGGCAGCAGGGAATATTACAGGAAGCTTCACCATGTACATAACATCTGACCATCCTCTACACTTCTGCCTACACGGATTCAATATCACTGTTACTATGCTCTCCCTCAGCAGCATGCCATGAGTAATGTGCATGATGTGTTACCGACTGAGAACCATGGCTGTGTACATGGCTACATTCACTGTAGGATCTTCATAGAGCTTACATGGATTTTATTGAATCCAGGGGTATATTTCTTTGATTTACCTTATCTAGCAGTGCGAGATATTCTCTGCTCTTGCATATTTGCGTTCCTTATCACCTGTTCAGATTAATCACTGGACACATTTAGTATGGAATGAAATAGTTAAAAAAATTAGAAATTTAAAACACAAGCTATTAATTCACAGCACATTTCAATGGCAGCAGGGAATATAACAGGAAGCTTCACCATGTACATAACATCTGACCATCCTCCACACTTCTGCCTACACGGATTCAATATCGCTGTTACTATGCTCTCCCTCAGCATTGTGCCATGAATAATGTACATGGTGTGTTACCGAGGGGGAATCATGGCTGTGTATATGAGTGCATTACCTGTTGGCTCTACACGGAGCTCACATGGATTTTATTGAATCCAGGGGAATATTTCTTTGATTTCCCCTTTCTAACAGTGTGAGATATTCTCTGCTCTTGCATATTTGTGTTCCTTATCACCTGTCCTGATTAATCACTGGACACTGTTAGTATGGAGTGAAATAGTTCATGGTCAATGGAAATAATATTTAAGGAACAAGAACTTTGCCATACATGTTTGACACTTACGAGTGAGTGCACTAACATGCAAATATGTTTCATATGCATTTATTCAGAGATTATGAATACTCTTTAATCTTGCTCTCAGGGCTAATATCTATCTATAAAAATACTTTATATATATATCAATTATTAATTCACAGCACTTCAGTGGCCTTGCTTGACAGGGGCACTGGGAACTAACTTTGGGTGGCATGATGCCAGGGAATCTTCTTGGGCTTGGCTTATATAGGCTCCAGGGTCATTAGCCTAGTATACACCTATGAACATATGAACCTATGAACCTAAAGGCTATCACTGCAGGGGACCTCTCCAAATAATGTAACAATTGACTGCAGTGACTAAGAACAGACATGCAACAATACAGCCCTACTGGAAAGACAGATTTTTTTAGGAAAACGCAATAGTGCTTAACTTTTTATTGGTACTGGTGTTAATTATCTGTGACGTCTACACACAATATCTGCCAACAAAGTGGGCTACCACACCCATATATCTTTTTTCCTGGAGTGGGAGGAAAAGAGAGCATTAGTATGTGACTGAAATTAGCATGGAGACAGAGTTGAGCAATACATTTTTCAAGCCATTACTTTTGCGTTCTAGTTATTACAGTTTTACAATTGACTGCAGCAACCTTACCTTAAACATAGAATGCATAGAGCTCTAGTGATATTATGTTATGACACCACAATCCTGCTGTACACCTTTTTGCTTATTGTTTTCGGTATTGTTTAGTGTTTATTGCAATAGAGTTGCTATTGTTCATTTATTGCACTACAGTTTGTATTGTTTATTCTTTATCGCAGTACATTTTTTTATTCTTTATTGTTTATTGCACTACAGTTAGCATAATATTTCCATACCCACCACACTCATGGCACATCCTGGCCAGGTGTCTGGAATGGGACTTAATGTTGCAAGCCCTCTCAGCTGCAGCTGTTGGTAGAGAAGCACACTACTCTGCATACCAGTTTTGCACAGATTCAGCTTGCATTTTAATAAGATACTGGAAGAAATACTTACATATGTCTGGGGCATGCCCAGTCCTCACCTCTTGGACCCAGAAGTCCAAAGTTCCCTTCTTTCTACACTTCAGGTCATCATAGTAGTGATGACACTGCTCACTAGTGCAGAAATACCAGTAACACTGATATGGTCCCCGGCCAACTGATACCAGGCGTCTGCCTTACATTCTGAGTCCTGGTAATAACCCTGCAGCAGCCTAGTTCATATTTGCATATCAGAAGCCCAAAAAAACCCTGAACTCCTGCACACCCTGTCTCTGTGCCTGAAAGCTGGTACACTCTCAAATGCCACCTGGCATACTGACAGTTAGAAAGACTCCAACAAGTGCTGCAGGATTCCTGCCTATTGACCTCAATATAGGCTGTTTTCCTGCCCTTACATGTCATTCAGTAACATTCATAAAAATGCCATGGGGCTTAGTATTATGCAAATCAGCTAAGCAGAGCTGAGCATCAAGAAAACTCACACAACTGAAGTTTTAGTGAAGCTTAACAACATGCAAACAATAGTAGTTCTTAAACACATTTAAGCAGTGCTTAGCACCATGCAGCTTTTCCAAATGTAAAAGTTATATTTTTAAGTTTCACAAAAATTTAAATTACATTACACAAATGGTATGTCTGCTTTGGACTTGAACCCAGAGCCGACGAAGCTTTAGGCCATCACTCTACCCACTTAGCTACTTGGATAGTATACAGACTAGTATACCTTCACATATACTACCAAGCTACCTCAGCATGCCACGTAAATGGGCTTAAACAGGCTTAAACATAAACAAAAAGAAATAATTAATTGCATCCGGTTTCTATTTTTAGATGTCTGGCAGGTGTCAGCTGTCTATGTGTAAGCGTGGCTTAGCATTGCTAGACTCTGTACCATGCGAACGGACAGTGAATAAAAAAGAAAAAAAGAATTCAACAAAAATTAGAAATTTAAAACACAAGCTATTAATTCACAGCACATTTCAATGGCAGCAGGGAATATTACAGGAAGCTTCACCATGTACATAACATCTGACCATCCTCTACACTTCTGCCTACACGGATTCAATATCACTGTTACTATGCTCTCCCTCAGCAGCATGCCATGAGTAATGTGCATGATGTGTTACCGACTGAGAACCATGGCTGTGTACATGGGTACATTCACTGTAGGATCTTCACAGAGCTTACATGGATTTTATTGAATCCAGGGGTATATTTCTTTGATTTCCCCTTTCTAGCAGTGCGAGATATTCTCTGCTCTTGCATATTTCCGTTCCTTATCACCTGTTCAGATAAATCACTGGACACATTTAGTATTGAATGAAATAGTTAAAAAAATTAGAAATTTAAAACACAAGCTATTAATTCACAGCACATTTCAATGGCAGCAGGGAATATTACAGGAAGCTTCACCATGTACATAACATCTGACCATCCTCCACACATCTGCCTACACGGATTCAATATCGCTGTTACTATGCTCTCCCTCAGCATTGTGCCATGAATAATGTACATGGTGTGTTACCGAGGGGGAATCATGGCTGTGTATATGAGTGTTCCCTGTTGGCTCTACACGGAGCTTACATGGATTTTATTGAATCCAGGGGAATATTTCTTTGATTTCCCCTTTCTAACAGTGTGAGATATTCTCTGCTCTTGCATATTTGTGTTCCTTATCACCTGTTCAGATTAATCACTGGACACTGTTAGTATGGAGTGAAATAGTTCCTGGTCAATGGAAATAATATTTAAGAAGCAAGAAGCTTGCCATACATGTTTGACACTTACGAGTGAGTGCACTAGCATGCAAATATGTTTCATATGTACTTATTCAGAGATTATTAATACTCTTGCTCTCAAGGCTAATAGCTATCTACAAAAATCATTTATATTTAATATATATATATATATATATATATATATATATACACACACATATGTAACCACACAAAACCTGGCAGCACTGCTCGAGACCAAGAATTGGCTAACTAAAATGACCACAACACTAAAAAATTAACGCTTTCATTCCTGTTTGTTCACATATATGGAACTTAATCAGAAAATGAACCATTGCAATACATAATATGCCTATATCTATTTTCATTAACTTCATATCCAATGGCACAGATCATCTAATTAAACAAGTAACTAGATCAGTTAAGTAAATAATGCTACATAAAGTGAGAATGCTTTTAAATAAAGACATACCAACACAAACATTAACAAATGGGGCTATCAATCCATATCTCTCCTATATGCATTTAATAACGTTTTGAGAATGATAGAATAAATAACATTACACAATCTTAGCAACATATAAATCACATTAAGCCCAATTCACATGTAAAATATACATGCATATAAATATATTTGCAAAAATAATAAATAATAAATGTGTATACAATATTAGATATTAAAACCAAAAAAGTGATGGAAAACTAAGAACTTATAAAATCCAATATTTAAGTAAACTCTTAATATTGATACTTTCATTAAGGCCTGCTGGCCAATCTGCTCTCAATAAAATTTGCCACCTTAACTCACGAGTTTCCAACAACTTGTTGCATCCATTAGTAAAAGAAAATTCATGAATATGTTCGAGAACAAAAAAGTGGAAATTTCGAGAAACATCACAAACTATACTGTGTTTATTAAGTTCATTTAATGGACTTTTATCTTTAATGGCTTTCATGTGTTCTCGAAATCTGACTTTGAGAGATCTGGTGCTCTTGCCAACATAAAAACTGTGACAGATGCTGCAAAGACTAACATAAATTATGTTTTTACTGAGACAGTTGTAGTGACATTTACTTGCAACTACTTTGTCTAAATGGGTGAACTGCTTTGTGTTACTATTACTCATAAACCTACATTGTTTACAAAACCCATATCCAAAGGTACCCATTTTTGGTAAACTGCATTCACAGAGGATTTTAACTCAGGTTATGCAAACAATCCTTTCAAACTCACAGTGCAGATTAGCACAGCTACACAACTAACACACACATATGAAGCCTCTGTTTGTAACAAGGACTGCCAGCATACACATTCCAAATGAGTACCAGACTGCAGCACGTGGCCTGACAGTTGCCCAAATGGTGGACATAATGTTATATGTATCACCTATATTGCTCAAAGACACAACAAACATGTTGCCTAGTACTCTGTTAATGATACCATTGCCTAACATACTTACCTTAAACACATGCCTTAACTGGAGTGGAATGGGTGCCTTCACTCTGGCTCTGCCTCTACCACAAGGCTGACACAGCTCCCACAGTTAATCCTACAGCTTGTTGTCCTTCAAAGTGTTCACACTCTCTGCCTATGCCTATTACCAGCAGCAGCAGCTGCAGCCTGTAGCATACACATCTCTATATAATAGTAGCTGCTACAGACCTACCCTCTACAAAGACATAGTCTCCTCACCCCAGTAATGTCCAGCACAACATATCAGAAAGGGCTTCTAATCTACATGAAGGCCCTTATATCTTGTACAGTGGTTGCATGTCATTGGCTGATGATAGTGCAAATTAGCTGTGTTGGCTGAAATTAGCATTTAAGAACCACAGATTGGTTAAGAGGCAATCACCTGCTAATGAGAAGCATGTTAAAAGGCAAACTTGCTGGCTATGGGGAACCATTCTGTATGAAACTTTCCCCACACAGAACATGCATTTGCAAAAACTTAAATGTCACCACATATCAATAGAGGTGTTTTTCACTCTAGCAGGTATGTAACCTTTTTGTTTACAACAGGATGCAGATGTATGAATATACTTATGGGGAATAGGGATTACAGCATTAAGCCTTTCTTAGAACTGTGATAATGACATGTCAATGATATCTAGATTTGTTACACCTACAGAGGATGTACAATACATCAAGGGTGGAATGTTTTTTGTCAATGTGGCACATTGGTCTCATGGGACTATCCCTTTATAGTAGTTGTAATAGCACACTGCTATTTGTTTGGCACTATTGTTTTGACATATTATTGGGGGGTTGCCCCTAGGGTACACACTACAATAGAGTCCAGTGCTGAGCATATGATCATACAGCAGTATATGTCATGGCACACATGGGAATAGCTGACTATCACTAGTATCTTAGTTGTATCCACATGCTTAGTATGTTTGTACACTGTGGAATATAACATGTTATCAAGCAGTGGATACTGTCAGCCATTCTGTTCTTGCTGTATCTCTGCATAGGGTGCATCTACATATGTTATCCTGATGTGTTCCTATTCTGTTGTCCTTCAGGAAACATATACCCAAGACACCATGCACCTTTCATGGATGCGGAGAATGATATTATACTTGAAGGCCTTGGCAACACCATGGGCTCCTACTGTACAGGGGGAGGCAAACAAAGGAACAGTGGGCAGCATGATGGGCTGACCTTGTCCGTGACATGAATGCCACAGCTCATCAGAGCAGAACATATGAGCAGGTTCAGCACAGATATTATCAATGCTGCATGCAGAAGAGTAGCAGATGGCATCACTGGTGGAGGGCCTGCAGTGGAACAACTACTCTCAGCCACTGAGGAATTCCTGATGAACCTAGGCACACATGACAGCTCCCAGGCATCCATCACACTGTACATCTTGGATGTGCCACATTTTCCACGGCAGAGGAGAGTGCAGGTAAGCAGAGTTTATCATCATTGCAATGCTGTAGCATTCAGTGCATCAGGGTGTACATACTCTTATGTGGGTATCAGGTCTGTTCTTTGGGGAGGGGATGGGTTTAACAGCAGTTTGACTGTCATGCTCAGATGTTGACCAATATAACAATTAACACAGTAGCTACTGTAAATGTGCGATATTTGGATGTATTACTTTGTTGTGGTGAAACATGCAGTAGTACTGACATTACCTCTCCCTCAACTTTTTACAGGTCCATCAGGTATCAGACAAGGCCGTGATCCTGTTCCTGGTAAGCACAACACTGTTTTGTTATAGATGTAGATTTACAGCAATATAGTTCCTACAATGTCATCCCAGGTGTGCTACCTGGATTGGTGTACTGTAGGCATGACTGCCAACTGCACAGATATTTTGTGACTGTACACATGTTAGAGTCATACGTATGCCTTGTAGGTGTGACCACACTAACATATGTGACAGTATTGTCAGGACATTGCAGATTGTCATATGTATCAACTGTGCAGAGTCTTCATAAATGTCAACAGTGTGCCTCATTGTTGCTGATGAGATTGCTGTGTAAAGAGCTTTTATTTACAAGTAACTACAGCTGTTTATGGGAAAAGTAATGTCTTCCTGTCATACTATATGAGGTTGTGGTTTCAACAGGTCTGTAATATTGCAAATAGTGTAAAGAACTTCACATATATTGCATCATAGTACTGCAAAGCATAATAGTGCAGTATTAATGTACTGTTTTTTCTTTTCTTATTACAGGTGACTGGGAGGGGGTTCGTCTCTGTCCCCTACACAACCTGATGTCAGTGTCTCTTCAGACTCTGATAATGATGGGAGCCACAGTGAGGCACAGGTGGGGGTTTCAGGGGATGAATTTTTCCCAGAGGTTGATATCACTCTTCTGCCCTCATTGTCACTGCACACAGTCAGTATGCCTATACATACCCAGTCTCCAGAGGCCACAGATATTGGAAAGTCAGAGAGTGGGGACATTGAACAGGAAAGTGTGGCAACTATAGCTACAGTGAGTGTAGGCACTGGTCATAGCCAGAGAGCTGGCAAAGTTCAACACAGGCAGATTGACAGGGGTGCTCATAGGAGGCCTGTTGTCCTCCCACCACCTTTTGCAGGTGTCACATCACAGTTCACTCAGCATATGCTTTGGGCTGTCATGGAGGCACAGGCACATTCTGAAGGGAACTCCACATGTATGCTCAGGGTTATGGATGCAGCACAGTCTGACATCTGTGACTGCCTCCACCACATTAGTGACACCCTGGGTTGGTTCACTGATGCAGTGGAAAGAAGGTGAGTTGAGACAGTGTCTGTCTTGGAGCACACATGTCTGTGCTAGAATGTGTGGTTGGAGTTGATCTTCAACCTCATAGATGTAGGTCAGCAACCCCATCTACTGAGAGCCCATGTGGCCATGCACAATCATGCTTCTGTAATGGCAGTACATCCAGCACAGAGGGGAGTGTGCTGTCCACACCAAGACATGGCAGGCCATGGGCTTGTGGCCCTGGGCATTCCTGTGGAGGGCACAGTCACAGCAGACAGAAGTCACTATCAGGTACTAGCACTGCCTCTGACATTGGGCATGGAGGTGCCATTGCAACTCCTGGCAGAGCCAGTTCCCATGTTTAGGGCTGGAGATGGCGAACTGTCAGCTCTACTATGCATGGTTCAAAGCTGTCCAACATACACACACATATGGCTAGCACTGAGTTTGACTGTGTATACACACACACGCACACACCACTGTCAAATGCAGGTCACCTACCGACACACACGGCACATTTCCATGGTCCATCTTGAGTGCTTCCCCTTCCTGACTCACACACATGCTGTCAACCTTTTGGGTCAGCCTAGGCCTCCAGCACCCAACACAACACCCTGTGCAAGTGATGATACCTGTGCCACATCCCTGTCGTCCTTACCGTTGATGCAGGGAACTGAAGCTATGTGTCTGATGCACAGGGTGACTATATAAATTAACATGTACTTGTGTAATGCATTGTTGCTTTGCCATGCCACTTGTAGTGGCTACTGACAGATACTGTATGCTGACATTTGTAATGAGTAAGCCACATAATTCAGTGTACCTTATGTTTATGATGTTGTAATGGCTATATACTTACATAGTGAAAGGTGTGTCACTGACCTGTTTTTGTTTCTGTTTCAGGATTCTGTTGGGGAAACCTGTGAATACACAGTGACAATAAAGCCATAAACATCACAGCACAGGATAGAATATCAGCACAAAGAAGTATGTCTTCAGCAAAGTACAGCACTATAGGTGCATGGCTCCATAGGTTCATATGTGTATAACAGGCTAACAAGGACAATGGCGTCATTCCGCATCCTCATGCATCCCTAATCTGTGAAAAGATCTGATGCCCTTGATAACTGTCACCAGGGTTTGGGAAGCTGACACATCTACAAGCTGTGCTGCTAGAGGTGACCCATCCACAAATTTCCTGCATCCAGTACAGACATCTGTCCACAACAGCTATGACTGTCTTGTTCTGCATCCCATTGTGTATCCTGAACAAGATGTGTGCCACAGCAGATGTGTGTTCCACATGCATAGGAGGCTTGTTATATATAGGGTGTACTGTCTGTGTTACATACCTGTCTCTCCAGGTACTATTTATATCACAGTGATGTCGTAGGTGTGTAGAACAGGTAAGACATGTGTTAGTCTTGTTGTGGATATGCGAGAGGTACATAGTGGGATCTGACATCTCCCTGTATGGCATACATACAGATCCCCTCCAAAGCATTCAAGAGACAGACTACACATGTATGGTCTTGACACAGACTCCACAGGACATGTTATCTGCAATGTGTTGATATATCATGAAAACTATGTGACTGCTACAGTTGTAAGATACTCCTGTGTAGTGACATAGCAAGGGTGCCATTGTATACAATAATAGGTGTGATGAGTGCCAAATTTAGTATAGCAATGACAGTCTGGGATTTACATCACATACCTTTCTGTTTAGGTTGTACAACATTGAATGCATCCTCACATATTACCGACCAGTGAGAATCAAAGGCTACATTAGTCTCTGTGTCCATAAGTCCATAAGTAATGGCACAACTTTGTGTGGTGTGTGGACACTACTATATTTTCTAGTGGTGGATGACTTTCCAAAGGACAGTATTGTGCAGTCATTGGTATTTAGTATTTGTCAATGGGTCAGACAACAACTGAAAGTGTTGTACAACATTGAATGCATTCTCACATATTACCGACCAGTGAGAATCAAAGGCTACATTAGTCTCTGTGTCCATAAGTCCATAAGTAATGGCACAACTTTGTGTGGTGTGTGGGCACTACTATATTTTCCAGGAGGGGATGGCTTTCCAAAGGATAGTATTGTGCAGTCATTGGCATTTAGTATTTGTCAATGGCTCAGACAACAACTGAAAGTATGTCTCAGGCCATCCTGGATAACTGTTGGTTTTGTGTCAGATTCAGTGACAATTCCTGATATGCAATCACCTGCTAATGTGGTCAGTCAGAGGTCACTAACAGTGGCTGTAACTGCAGAGAGGGAATGGATAGAAGGGGTATACCATTAATGATGTCTGGGGAAATCCAGTGGTGACTGTGTCATTGCAGCATAGGTCTCCCAATACTATCTTCCCAGATTATGACTGTCAGACACTTGCCTATCCTCTAGCTAACATAACACTCTGTATGTAACATACAAAGTTTCCAGCAAGGCCTGCTGACCTAATATTGTCAAACACCTTGACAGGCCATGGTAGATAGAGTGAGTAATATTCCCGTCATCCATTGCATATTGTAACACTCAATGGGATCCACCAGTTAGAGTCTGTAGGCATGTTTTGGCCTTCATCATAACAAAAAGTGTTTGATCCAGTGTCAGTAGGTGTACGACAGTGTTACTGATCATATCCATGCCTACTCCTTTCATGGCATTTCATGTCACATGACTCAGAGATATGGGGACACTGCTTGCTACTACATGCTAGCTGTCCTTTATGCAATGACGTATTGCAGTTACTTCCAGCATGTTCCAAGAAGAGAGTCATCCAAGGTATTTATACAGAGTGCAGGCAAACATGTTAGGGAAGTGTAATATGTATACCATGTGAAGATAATGTGGGGATTTTACACAAGTATTCTGCAGTTGGACACTACCCAAGAAGTGTATACTGGAAGGACATGATTGCCTTGTTAAGACTGTGTTAAGCATGGGAGTCCATAGAATTGCTGGTGCCTGGCAACTATTAATGCTCACCACTCTCATATAGGATACCATGCTCCAATACATTTTCTGTCACCACATGCAAAAAATTACTATGAAGCCCATGATGACAAGCAGGACACAGCTTGTTTGGTAATCCACATAGCTGTCCCACATCATGAAAGGCTCTGTAGGCTTCACATACTCTTTTCCAGGTAGATGTCTTGATTAGCAACCTGGGCACTCAGTCGGCTTTTGCATGTCTTATGCCTTCTGTTCTACGGTTGTGGTATGTCACTAGGAAACTGACAAGGTGGGGTTAGTAGCACTTCTGTAGCAGCACAATATAATGTACACTGTCCAGTGACATAGATGTCAAGTCTTGATGAAACAATCAGCACACTGGCAGTGAGCCATCATAGGATACAATTTCATAGCTAGACATGCATCCTGCCCTTCAACAGATTAATGGTGGATATCTGCATTACATGGCTGTGAGGCCTGCTGCAGTGGACTGGCCACCTTTGGCCAATGTGTGTCCACCTGCCACATGTCATAGTTATGTCATATTGTACAATTATGTACCTGAAACATGTCTGTGTTCCCACATCATGTTAGACAACAACCAGTGTGCTGTCTAGTTACTTGACAGACATCATACACTTGCTATGCCAATGTAATGTCAGCAAAGTTGAACAAGTCCTCTGTGCATGCATGGCCATCCACATCTTCACTGCAAGGTGCGCCTACAAAAATTTTATATCAGGCTGTCAACCTCAAGGGTGTGGCAGCATTACTTTAACTTTGCAGACCTCCTGCTGAAATGTTGGGAGTGTCCCCACAACTCTACTCCTATGACACACAAACACAATGTGTGACAGATGTGACTGCATTTCAAACCTTGCTGTCATTGTATCACAAACAGCAGTCATTGCATATGGCAATGAGCATTATGCCAACATGCACAGCTGACATCCTACTCCACCTACACCCCCATCACACACACACCTGCATGTGTGCAGCTCCTTATCAGACACACTGCCAGACACCTCAGAAAATCTTGCCTCTGGAGTGCACAGTACACATAATACTGCATGCACCACTCTTTCACCGGTCAAACACCCATGGCAAAACACAAAATCACACCTCTTAGTCAGAGGTGATTACATTGTGAGACACATTGATGTCTGTGTCAAGTGGCTATATATGGAAAGACCTTACCACACATTGCTACAAATCAAGGAATATCAGTTAACATAATGTTGACATCATAGTTCCTGCAGGTGTGTGCAACGTGGGACATATGCCATCAGCCTGTATGCAGACACATGAATGTGCTTAGCCAGGCTGTGTCTGTCATGGGTATATGCATAGCTTTCAGCTGTGGTTGACCCTCACCTAGGATGATGGCTCCATACACAAAGAAATTGATGGAAGTCTATAATTGCCTTAGTGTGTAGTGTCATTGTCAAAGGATCTACATGTCTGCCCAGAATGCCTTGCTCAAAAGACATCAATGCTTCACCAGTGATAAACTTCATCTTTCACTCCTGAGATTTGGAGTACCAGCCAAGGCTACAGACACACCCACAATGCATCTTAGATGCACTGTTCAGGGAAAAGTTGGCAATGAGAACACCATCTTTATACAACATCATGGTTATACTGCTACACAGTGTGTATGGCAACACTGAACCCCACTTTCTGAAATGTGTCCTCACCCTGGATTATGCAGATGTGTGCAGTCAAGGACATCTGGTTCAAGGCTGTGGTGAGCACCACAACCATACCAGACTACATGTCCACCCACATCTTCACACCTCATGACAGTGTTCAATGTAATGCAGGTGGTGTGTACATACTCATTAAGGATAGATACACATCCAGCTTTTGTGAAACACTGTGATTTCCTGGAGACACTAAAGGTGCCATTCAGTATTGGAAGGACACATAATCAAGCAATAGCCAGCTGCAGAACCAGTTCCATGAATCTACACACCCATTGTGCATATTTGTATGTACACATGCCTATCAAAGTATATCATTACATCATAGTGCGGGGAGGCATTAAGTGACTACCAGCTGTGTTGCTTAGTCATGCTGCAGCTCACTTGCCCAAAGGTTAGTCTACTTCCTTAACTAGAATGTCCTGGAGCAGTGCTGTAATCACTTCAACCACCCAATGTGAGGTTCTCCCTGGTGGAATCTTATCACAGATCAGTGTCATTAAAACTACCAGCACTAACCCCCCCTTGCAGACAGTGCCAACATATATTTCAACAAAGCCATTTACTACCTCCTATGGGATGTTTTACATAACTTGACTGCACCTCCTCCCTCTGATGGGACAGGCAAGTATGCAGAGCTCTACACCCATGCATTATGCCAGCAGCATTACACCTGCATGAACTCGGCTGCACCTGACAGGGGGAACACAGGCTTCTTATGTCACAGCAAACCTGCCTGGTGGACAACTGCCCTTATCAGGCTGAACAATAAGAGGTGGGCATTGCTGTTTGACAGTTGGAGTGAGGGTGATCTCCCAAAATGGAGGCACAACCTCTTCAGCTAAAACAAGCACATAGTGTTGTTGTGATGTTGTGTAGACACAGAAAGTGACAAAAATTAGCCACCCACACAAAGCAGAACCACAACACACAATGTAGTTACATGTGTAACCACAAAGGACAGGCCCAGGTTGTCAGAGAACTCATACATAATGATGCCAGATATAATTGGTCTGTACTCATATGTAGTTAACCTGTATTCCCACAGGTTCCGCATCAACTTCCCTCTCCTACCCCCACCACATGCGACACATGACATTCCTGCAACCTGTCCCATAACTTCCATATCTACAAAGCAGGTCATAAATGCCCTCACTATGGAGATACACAGCATCTATGGGACATGCTAACATCCCAGGCTGCATCCTACATGGGATTTGACAAGGATTACTAACATCATTGAAGCACCTTGCAATCATACTGAAACTACTAGCTGCACCCCAGCTGACTGGACAATGGCAACTGCTATACCCCTGCACAGAGGTGGTGCATGCACTGACCACCAGAACTATTCAACTCTATGCCCGAGTATCCATATCTATATGGCCATAGGGGCAATCATCATGGAGCTGATCAGCACACATATATGTAATCTACACACAGTGTGGATGTCTGCCAGGGGGATCATGAGTGTTAAACATGATGAACATTTTCGAGGCAATCACCAAGGACCTGGGTGAGGGAACACCAGGGCATACAACCCCCTGAACTGAACCAAGCCATCTGACTATATCCACCACACAGGCATCACTTATAAAGCACCCACTTAGGCATCCATGGTACTATCATTGTAGGGTTCACTAAGTAGCCCATTGATGGCACACATATTCAACATAGGGACATCTGCCTCCAATATCTGAGGATATTGATGAACAAATGCCTGCTGGCATAGTAATGGGCATAAACTCTATGCAAATATATATGTAGTATAATTTCCATCACTGACACCTATGTACCTGGTAAGTAGCACATCAGTTGCAACATGTGGTGTACATACTGAGGGGTGAAAGAACGCAGACCTGGTCACACAGGTTTACACTTAATGTGCATGAGATCACCATGTCTCCCCAGTGGTATAATGGGAATTATATGTTATGCACAATCACCCATAATTGACATACTCATATCGTCCGTGTACTTTTCCCTCAGCATGCCAATATCTAAGTGCAATGGCAATTTGTTAATGGAACTTTCCAAGCAGTACTAGTACTTGCACACAACAGTATGTTTCCTCACAAGGGAACTTCCCGTCTTCAGCATGTGTTCAATGGGGATCGTCTGAAATAAGTGTCATTGTAGCCTGTGGCATATAGACTACTAAGAGGTGATCTCTGCCTTGCATATGGGGCAATGTGTGACTATGCTTGATTGTAAATGCTGCGTATCTGTAGGTGGCATATTAGATGGATTAATCACTCTAAGGACATTAACCTAGTATGTGACGTTAGTAATGCATGCTGGTTGGAGAGATTTGTCTAGCAGGCTTTAATACACCTTTGAAACATAACCCTGACCAATGGCAAGCAGAGCAATTCACCACATGCCATCTGTATGTTTGGCTGGCCGACCATCATTTCACCACAGGGCTTATGCCTGTGTCCCTCTAGCACTGGGGTAATATGTGTTGATCATGTAAATAAGGGTATACATTTGTCTATGATTGTGATGGCTGTATTGTCATTATGCTAGTGAAGTTCAAACATCCTATAGTTCCATAAGCTGATGTGAAACGCTGTAACAGCCACACACGCAAACATGGCTACATTGTGGATAGCACCACTTTCAATTACTGTTTACAGGACATGGCACAGCACACACATAGTGCAAGTTGGCAGTATGTAGATTAGAACACTTACCTATATAATGGTGCACACTACAGATCATAGTATGTGATGCATGCAACACTATTGGTTTAGGACATATTGTGCTTGATGACATCAGCAGGCCTAGTTGTGGTCAGGCATTTGGAGGGCCACATCACCTGCTACAAATACAATTCTGCAAAATCATAGCTCTTTCAAAGTTACTGAGGCGATAACTTTTGTGCTATATAGGCATACACACACACACACACAGTGGCCTGGAGTGAGATTAGAACCCCGTTCTATCTAGTCTTGTGCACTATAGAGCACAACACTTATCACATGCACCACGGCTTAAGTCTGATGCAACACTGGCAGCTGGTAGTCTTGAGGTAGATGTCATCATCAGGCCTTGTGGGAGAGAGAAGTTTGGAAGCCAGCAGCAAATTGTAGGGCCAAAAAGTTCATAACCATTGCAGTTTGATAACCAATGGGGGATTCTCAATTGTTTGGCAGGGGAATGCATATATATATATATATATATATATATATATATATATATATATATAGGTATATATATCTATTTGAAAACACATAGAGATAGATATACTATGTATTTGAGAGAAAGATACTGGCAGATGGATATGTATGCATATATGAATGTATGTATAGACATATATACACACATATATATATATATATATATATATATATATATATATATATATATACACATATAGCAGGTAATTTTGATCAAGGGGCAACAGGATTGCATTCATTTGAACTAAGTGTACGGGCATTCCCAGTGGAACTGTCAGCACTTATAAAGTGACCTCAGCCCACAACTACTTGCCCTCCAGTCCTGGATTTTGTGTGTTACAGACACTGGCATCGGTCCCTATTTCTGCAGTACTGCACTTCACTCAAAATGTCCATGACATTCTCCAGCTGGCTGATGTGATTAATATGTGACAGACATTCTTAATGTTACACCACACACAGACTGACAGTCTGTGAAAACACCAACATAATAATACCTCACATGCAAAAGATTTAGACACTCCCAGATTTGAACCATCAACTGCATCACCCATGCTAATTTCCCTAGTCCACTGAACCACCCAAGCTGCTAGCCAGAGAGTAGTCATACCTCAGAAAATCAACAGAATACATATGCACATTGTTATTCCTGCTTTAAGTGAGACATACAATGCGTGACTGATTTCTATGTTACTGTCCTGAGATTGCCTGGAATGCTGATATACCGTTGATGACCTACTATTAAAGTTGTTATATGGGAAAACTGCTGTGTTGGGTGTGGGAGAACAACAGCACAGTTTCTGCTGGAATACACACTAGTCCAACTATCATGTAATCCCACTGTTTAACATCTCCTTTGAGTGATGTAGTGCATATTCCAACCATAAGGCCTAGTGAATATTAAGGAACACATACCAGTGCACTGGGTAACTGTAGTCCAATGTGGATGTTACTTGTGTCCAAGTAGCCCACTATATTTCCTTGCATAAATGCAGCGGTTCCATACATACAATACCATAGTATAGTAATCCTTACAAGTAGTGTGTAGGTTAGGGACTTACCTTGTGAATGCAACAGTTGACAGAACTGTAGCTCAGGGCTGACTCTGTCTGATACAAACAGTACACAGCCAATACATGGATAGGTACAGATTGTGTAGGTTGCCTGGCACCAATTTTACTATATGTATGTGAGTAGGAGTAAGGTGTCAATCCCTAGGGCCATAGGTTGCCAGTGAATGTGATATGCATTGTCTCTTAGCCAAATCCAGGGTGTACTGAGCACACCTACATCTACCTACAGGGACATCATCAGGGAGTTCCTCCTCGAAGTCCTCCTGTGACTGTGGCTGTGGTGGCCTAGACACTGGTGGGGGCTGTGTATTCCTTTCCTTTGCTGATCCTGCTGCAGCTGTTTCAACAGGATCATTTTGTGTAGCATAGCACATACTGTGAACATATATGCACATGTGGCTGGAGAGTACTGCAGGACTCCACCAGATATATTGAGGCACTGGAACCATGACTCCAGAAGTCCACACACATGCTCTTTGATGTTCCTAGTTTGTGTGTGTGCCTCATTATGGCATTCTTTTATTGATGTGTGTGCATTTTTGATGGGTGTTGTGATGCCCCACCAGTGGCCCAGTAATCAAGGAGCTTCAATCCTCATCACTGGCAACAGTGGGGGATGTAAACACTGGGATCATGACAGGTGCACACACAGTATTTCCAGATGCAGCTCTCTGCAACAAGTGTAATTTCCCTTAAGAGCAAACAGTGGCCACAGTCAGTTTGGGGCTGTTTTCTCTCTCCTTCTCCAGATCCACAGTAAGACACTCCAGTGGCACAGCTATAGAAGTGAGATCTCAGCTGAGTGACCAACCAAGGCCTCCAGCACCCTCTCTGTCCAACCAGTGCTTCATGTCCCTTCCCAAGTAGTTGACACACACACTCTTTTAGGTTTGATTTATAAGCGCACACACACACACACACACACACACACACACACACACACACACACACACACACACACCTGGGAAAGGCTGACACAGGCTTACTAGCTATGACCCCTTCTGCCCAGACTATAAGGTAGTTATTAAAACCACCAGCCACTCCCTATCAGCTACTTTCAGGCCCTTAACAAAGAGTGTCCCATCTTAATGTGAAATGTTACTATCAATACAAATGGTAGTTTGACCAAGAGCAAGGGTATTAGAAGTGGCCCACAGTGTCACCAAATAAATACTCTCAGAACTTAAAAATGTCTCACAAATATCAGCCACAATGATAGGTTTAAATATATTTAATAATAAATAATAAAAGAACAAGAAAATACCTAGTAGATAATCACAGTTACATCAGATTTCAAAATCACAGGAAATACTTAAAACAACATTGCAAGACAGTCTTAAATAAATACAGAAAACATCTAAGCTATGCCTTGATATAGTCCTGACTGAATCTAAGAGAATTACTATGCCCTAGTTAACTTACTTACAGAGCAATGCAAGACAGATGTGGTGAGTGGGTCTTCCAGCTGATGCTGTAAGGGCAAAGATAAAATACAAAATGCTCAGTCTCTCTCTCTCAGAGAGTGCTTAAATTAATATGCCAAATATTACTTCTGGGATACATGCAGAATGACATAATTTCTTGTCATTCTGACTTCCGTTCCCAGGCTCACAACCAGTGATTCAGCTGTAGCATTTAGCATCTACCTGTAAAAATACATAGGCCTTATATATTTTGGCAAATGGTGGAAGTCATAAAACAATTTACATTCCTTCACATTTAAAGATAATACAAAAAACTTCTATAGTACAGACACTCTGTCTATTGTGGACTGAAACTGAAAGATAACATCATTTTATTACGTGGTTATAAAGTATTTTAAGTTTTCAGCTATTCTTCTGAAATTAACCTTCTGTGTTTCAGTCTCCTCTGTTAAAATATGTACATCTAAACAGTTACAATGATTTTATATACATGTCTATTCTAATCCAGCAGGGTACATTGTGGTCACACCTCTAAGTTCAGTACTTTACAAAATATATCCTCAGCACACGTCTGCACAATATGACATACAGTTCTAATACATCTGTAACACAAGCATCTTGCTTGATGCATGTTGACATTCACAAATGACATAATTATTTAAAAAATTCCAGATAGCTGGGCTGACAATGTCTCCTTTTGTTGCAGGTGTCATCATCCATGGTTCCAGGGCATAGCCTGCATCCCCCAGTAAATGGCCATGGAGGATGTCACCCCTAGCAAACATCTGGTACAGCTGTGATGTGTGCCAGATATGGGAGTTGTGATAACTGCCAGGCCTGCCAGCACTCACATTCATGATTATTCCCTGGGCATTGCACATGACTTGGCAGTTGATGGAGTTTTACCCCTTGCACTTGACATGGATTCGACCCTCCTCACTGGGTGGTGCCTTGTTGTGTACATGAGTGCAATCTATGGCACCCAGTACTTCAGGGTAGAGTGTTACATGGTAGAAGTGTTGCATATTGCTAGCCCTCACCTCAGCAGTGAGGGGGGAAAGAAATGTGCTTACTGGCATGTGGTAGCATGACATCCAGAAACTGATGGAGTACCCTGGATTCCGTTGCCTGTGAGACCCACATCATGTCCACAGTCTGTCTTTGAAAATTACCTGTAGCTAGTATCCTAAGGGCTGCACATACCTTTGTTTCCACTGGGATGGGTTCCCCTCTGTTGGCTCTTGGTCTGAGTTGAGGGCAGCAGTGCTCACTGAGTTCTTGTAGTATGTTCCTGTCCATCTTGTAGCACTCAACAATCTCCAGCTCATGTAGCTCCTGGAAAGTTATCCTGGGCCTGAACACTCTTCTCCTTCTCTGTCTAGGCTTATTGTCAGCAGCAGCAGCAGCATTGACTTCAACATCTAGCACATACATGTATAGCAGAACTGCAGCAGCACCTATCATTCTCAAAGTTAAAATTCCCACGTCTGTACTCCAATGGTCCAGGGTACTGGGGAAAAATCAGAATGTAGGGTGTATGCATACTTTATAGAGCTCTTCTCTAGGTGCAACATTTGTGATTGGGTAACTATGATACATTCCACCTACCTACAATATAATTAACATCATTTAATGACCCTATTTTAGCTTAAACAAGTGTCAAAACTAATTCAATACATTTTTCAGACTTGCTCTGCACTGTGGCATGCCACACAAACACATGCATGAAAGGTAAACAAATCCTAGAGGTTAGTGGACACCCCCCAAAAGGACATGCTCAGCCAGGTGGTGCACTGAGCAAACATGCACCCCTAAACTGGAAGGAGCTTTTAAGTCAGTAGACACCCCCCCTAGTTTCAAAGACATCCTAAGTAAACAGCAACATGGGTCTAAGCCTACATGATGGGTATATGCAGACATGATTACTCCTTTCTGGTATTCAGTAACTCCACCTCATTTACATAGGTATCCATGCTCACAGCCTGGAAACTACATGTTTCATAACCCAAACACATTAGCAGCAGCACCAATGCACCATTGTAGGGACTCCACAAATGGTCCTGTAATACATCTGTCACATAATATTATTTTTTTCCAATTTTTTTTTTTATTTTTTCTATAAAGCATGTTTGTGCCCAGATTATTAAAAAAATAATTTAACTTATTTCTTTTAATTTTTCTGACATATAGGGTAATAGTTTCACTCATATGTGTATGTGGTAGGACATTTCTGTCCATATATCTCAATTTTTACAACCTCTTTTGTCTGTCTATACTCTTTTACACTGAATTTTTCTGCATACACTACAGACACTGACACAGGGTCTAAACAGATGCCTGTTTGCTTGCTGGATCATTCTTCCTGCCTCATTTGCATGAAATTCATCTGTTTATGAGGTGATTTGCATGCTACAGAAGTTTCTGTGTTGGTCAGTGCATGCGTGCCACTCAGCGGAGCTTACTGAAGCTAAAATGCTCATGCTTGTGTAAGCAGCATGACACGATGCCTACATGGAATAAAGAACCATTTAGACTTTATTAAATTCCCCCCATAGTATTTTATATTGCCATGCTGTTTCTGGGGTGCTGTTACTATACTTAGGACAAGTGTTTGCAACATAAACTTTATTATTTTGAACTTTGATGTACCAGAGCTTCCAAAATATTTTGCATACAGCCAGAGTGTTTCTTCGTTTAATGTCAGAAAAATGCAAATGAGGTGAAGAACTTCAGAGCTGATTTTTGCTACTAAGTTTTATTGAGCACTTTCATCCTTAATATCATGGACTTCTTCAGAATAAACTTAAAAAAACAGACACACCTTTTATATTTTCCAGACCTTCATTCCCTCCCTTCAATCAATAAGTAAGTAAACATGCCAACCAACAAATTGTTAAGCAATTGGGCTGACAAGGTGTATGCAATGTATAACTTATATAAAGCACACAGACACACACACACACACACACACACACACACACACACACACACACACACACATATATATATATATAGATAGATAGATAGATAGATAGATATAGATATATAAAGTTACACATTAAAACACCATAAAACTTGAATATAGTACATACTTATTAAATCACATTTGTAAAATCCCTTTAACAAAATATATTTTTAAACATAAAATATGCAGATTTTAATTCCAAAACATTGGTGAAAGAGGTAGCCTTATTCAAAGCAGGGTATCTAGTGGCATTATTTCTCAACTTCCACCTAAACTCCTAATATTCCAAAAAATAGATCTGCTGGTCTACTCCTTTCTCCCAAGCAAACCTGATCAACAACAGCAAATTTGAAGCTGAGTTTTGCTATTGTATTTTCTTTTTATATCATAGAAATGCTGGTAGAGTCTCTTTCTTAAACTAAGTTTCATCTTGCCACTATAAAGTGCCTTACATGGCCATATATACCACCCATTTACTACCACAAATTAATCTGTTAAACAATCTAACCTCTCCATATTCCTCGACCAATAAAACAGACCCTTCAGGAATATATGGGCACTGGGCACAGTGGCCACAAAACAACTTGGCCTGATAAGGTTCTCTAATAATGTTTTAAAACATAAGTCCTTCTTATAAACAACAACTGGCTTTTCACATACCATATCCAAGTACTGCTGGTCCTCTCCAAACAATTTTCTATTTCTCTGGATTATAGAGCTAAGACCAAAGAAATTAGCATTAAAAGTTGAAACTAATGCCTTAGTGAACACTTGAGGATGGGTAGCTCCCCATTCTTACACATGCAGGGCACCAACTCTACAGCCCAGCAAGGGAGTAAAATACCCAGGCCTTCTTTTTTCCATAACCTCATTAAATATATTCATCAAGAAGACTTTTGGGTAACCCCTATTATTAACATATTCTTCAATTTCTTACATTCAAAAGAAAACTCTATTTTATCTGTAATCATCCTAGCTAACCTTACACATTATCCCTTCACCAGGGACTTTTTTTATGCACAGGATCCATGCTGTCAAAATGGAGAAAAGAATTGTAGTACGTAGGTTTATAGTAGATCATTGAATAAAAGCATTGTTTCTCAGTTAATTCTGATAGTCAAATCCAAAAAATTAACGAAATCACTTTAAACATTCATTGTAAACTTCAATAAGTTGGTTGTAGTGCATAAATAATCAAAAACGTTTTCCAATCTATCCTCACCACCTTTCTAAAAAATATCATGTTGTCAAGGAAGCATCCATAATAAACCCAACATTCCTTAAAATCAAAACTGATGACAAAAGCTCATCTCCCAAAATGAAAGAACTATATTATGAAACATCGGGGCACAGACTGCTCCCATTGTCATGCCAGTTTTCTGTCTAAACAACTGGTTCTCAAATATCATAAAATCTTTCTCCAAAACCATTGTCATAAAGGCCCAAAGAACATAAGCTTTATCATCACCTACTTTGGCATTGAAACAGATATTGGTAGAACCAGTCAATATCTATATTGTGAGGTATCAGAGAATATAAATCTTGGATGTCTATGGTGAGAAATTTCAGTTCATGACTGAAAAATTAATTCAAAATTCTAGATGAAAAATCACATGAATCTTTTAACAGATATGCTCAAGGATTTAATTAACTCTGTGTAGGCACTGTGTAGAGCCTACAAGGAATGTATCCATGTACATGGCCATGATTAGTAATAATGGTGCAAAGCCCAGGGAGAGTATTGGAACAGGGATATTGAATCAGTGTAGGGAGATGTGTAGAGGGTACATGTGGTTGTTGATGCGGGGTCAGATGTTATGTACAGGGTGTGGCTCCCTATATTGCACCTCACCACTGTTGATATGATGTGAATTGTGTTAAATGTGTAATATATACCTTATATATATATATATATATATATATATATATATATATATATATATATATATTTTTTTTTATTATTTTTCTGCATGTTTGCATGGCGTGGCGTGGAGTGCAGTAATGCCAAGATGCATTTACATAGACAGCTGACACCTGCTACACATGTAAAAATAGAAACTGGATGTAATCAATTATCATATTTCATTATGTTATTTTTGTGTTGTTATATATATATATATTTTGTAATTGGCAATTGTGTGGCACGCCATGGAGCACTGCAGAGCTAAGAATAGCTTATACATACATAGCCGACATATGCCAGACATCTAAAAATAGAAACCAGATGAAATTAATTATTTATTTATAAATTTGTTTATGCATGTTTACGTGGTGCTGAACAGTGCTCAGCAACACTAACGCGTAGCCTAGTAGTACATGTGAATGTATGCTAGTTCTCATAATATCCAAGTAGATTAATGGGTAGAATTACAGCCTTCTGTGTAGTAGGTCCTAGATTCGAGTCCATAGCAGGTTGAAAATGTTTGTAATCTAATGCACAAATTTTGTTTAATTTAATAACAACATTTTGAAATATGGCATTGCTGCACACTGCTAAGCGGTGGTCAACCATGTTAAGCACTGCATAAACATGCTAATGGCTACTAATGTTTGCGCAGTGCTAAGCTTCGCTAAAACCATGGCCGTGTGAGTCTTTGTGCTGCACAACTCTGCTTAGCTGGTTTGAGTGCTGCTAAGTGACTCGGCGCTTTTTTGAATGTTGCTCAATGATGTGTAAGGGTGGGAAAACAGCCTATATTAAGTTCAATAGGCAGGAATTCTGCACCATTCATTGGCGTTCAATTGACTGCTAATAAGGTAGATGGTGCTGGTGAAGGTGTGCACTTTCAGGTGCAGAAGTGGGGTATTCAGGAGTCCAGGTATGGTTGGGCTCCTGGTAAAATAACATGAGCCTAGGCTGCTGCAGGGTGATTTCCAGGGCTCGAAGTGTAAGGCAGAGGCCTGGGACCATTTAGCCAGGCAAATCACCAGTGTTACTGGTATCATCCTCACAGGTGAGCTGTGTCATCACCATTATGACTACATGAAGTGGAGAAACTGGGGAACCTTGGACACCTGGGTCCATAGAGTAGGGAATGCCCCACAAACATGTAAGTAATGTTTCCTCTGTTTTACCAATATGCAAGCTGGATGTCTGCAAAACTGGTATGCATAATAGTGTGCTTCTCTCCCAACAGCTGCAGCTGAGAGGGCTCACAATGTCAACTCCCATGCCGGGTGACTGGCCAGGTTGTGCTGTAAGTGTGGTAACAACGGATGTATTATGGTAACTGTAGTGCAATAAGCAATAAAGAGTGATACATTTACTGCAATAAAGTATACACAAGAGAAACTGTAGCACAATAAATGGGCACATACAACTTTGGTGCAATAAATGGGCAATTAGAGCTGTAGTGCAATAAATGAATAATAACAACTGTCTAAGATAAGGTTGCTGCAGTCAAGTGTAACATTTTAATAGCTGTAGAATGCAAAACTAATGGTCTGCAAACTATATTTCTTAACTCATAGTACTGTCCAAGGGTGTCACCAGGACAGTATCAGTCACATAATGATCTCTGTTCCTCCTACTTCAGATAATAAAGGTATATGTGTAAGGTAGCCCACTCCATGGGCAGATATTGAGTGTGGACTTCACAGATATATCAAAGCAATACCTATAAAATGTGTCCACCAGCATTTTTGATTCTAAAATAAAGCTGTATTAATAGGCACAGTTCTGTTGTATTCCATGTATGTGTGCTCTACAGTCACTGCTGTCAATTATAACACTGTAATAGTTCTAGAATGCCCTGTAACTTGTATTGCTCAGCTCATAGTATGGTTCTAGGTTATATCTAGGCCAGTATCAATCACTCAGTAGTCAGCAATGACTCAGCAGCTTAGTATATTAAATTTGATATACACAGCACATTTTCCACACACAGTCCTGGGATGAAATCCAGTGGTGTATAGCACTAAATGTTCAGTATCAATCACGTAATGCTCACATTTTTTCTCTCCCCAGGAACAAAAGATATATAGCCCATATTATGAGCAGATATTGTGTTGAGATTTCACAGCATGTTAAAATCAATAGCAAGAAAGTGTTCACCAGCATTGTTGATTAATAAATGAATTATTACATTATTTGCAGATGTGCCCTGCAGTCACAGCTATTGGGTTCTATCCACATGCCTCCCAAGTGAGCCATGATTGTTGTCTAGTTTATGTACTGTACACAAACATGCCTCTCAAGTGTCACAATTTCTTATAATGTAATTAAAACTGCCTAATCTGTCTGTCACAGTATTATCAGAGAAAGACTACCTGGAATGCAATGTATTACCAAATCCACTTACAGAACATCTTGGTATTTATATAAGCCCACATTATGTGAACCTGTTCTCTGTAGTTGTGTACCTGCATTTGTCATTGCTTTGCCCATACTGACCCATGCTAACAGCCTGAGAGGTATGTATTTGCTACATCAGCTGCAGGAGAATTATAGTAACTGCACCAAAACTGACACAACACACCTCTAGAGTATTTATTATCAATGTTTTCAGGGATATAGTCTGTAATGCTACTAATGGAATATTTTCTCTCTCTCTCTCTCTCCACCCGTTATCTTCATTTATTTAGGATTGTTATTTATTATTATGATTTAATATTAGCATATGCTGTTTAACTATATTTTTGTAAAATGTGATGTAATATTATTATGTATTATTATGATTCAGTATTAGCATACTTTGTTAAACTATTTTGTTGCCCTTATGGCTTACTTCTTACTGGCATGCCATTACCATACTGACTGTTATGTTAATTACTGCAGTATTACACATACATTAATACATTAATATGTATGTCTATTAATTAAAATAATGTTCCATTCTGTTAATGCTAACAATGGTTTGGTTATTACTAACTTTAACCTATTGTTCTATCTCTATCACCACAGCATGTCAAGGTAGGCTAGTTCTGGCTGATCCCCCTACTTTGCCTCAAATGGCCATGGCACAGGGTCCCACCATGTCTGGGACCCAGACCAGTGGTACCCTTTAATCTGCCCCTGCACTACCTGCATTGTCAGTTAGTACCGCCCCATGGGAGCAGGTCTGGCCTCCCTCTGAGAGCAGTGGTGGAGGGGGTGTTGTCACTCAGAATAAGTTGCCAGTCTTGGTGCACAGGATAGTCTATTGTGGGTTTGACCACTGCCTGCACCAGATTGAGGGCATGCTGGCTAACCTGATGGGGCAGCCCACCCTGGTCCCCAGCCTCCAGCACTGCCACCCTCGGGTCAGTGAAGGAGCAGTGCAGACAGTCCCATGAGTGGGGATGTGAGTCATGCCGCTGCTATCTGGATGTACATGGGACTTGGATTCCACAACACCATCCCTTTCCAAGGTGTTTAGCCCATCATCTGTCACACACTGCCCTTGTCTGCTGTCTTGTCTGTTTCCAACTGCATCCCATCTACCCAGCTTACCTCCCCCACATGTACCTATCCCCCTTCCCTAACATTCCACTCACACCCTAAAAAAATGGACACCTGTCCCAAAAAAAATCTCACCCCATACATAGCTCTCTATTTCACCCTTGTGTCTACTGGACACAAGTAATTTGGTCCAATTGACTTGACAGTGCAGTTATGTTGTCCTCATCCTTCTCTCTGTGGGTAAGAGTTCAAATCCATGTACATATTCTGTCAAAGTATACAGTTGTTGCTGTACAAGAAATGGGTAGCTATGATTCTTTCCTACACCCTTCATGCACATCACTTCCTGCCTTCCACTATGCTTTTCCCCTGCTTGCACCCCATTTCACCACTTTCCTATCTCCCCATTTTTCTTTTCTTTATTTTTTTTAGCATGATGCTGTGTGGAGTGATGGGTCACGGAGCTTTGCTAAGCTCAGCTAAATAGAGCTATATTGATTATATGTGTCCTTAAAATTCTATTACACATTTGCAAAATAACACCTGTCCCATGTTTTGAACCAGAGACCATCGCACCTGCAGACCAGTACATTAACATGCCATGCCATGCAACTCTTACTTAAAATAGGTGCTTTTAAAAAAAGTAATTGACAGTTACAGTCATTAAGCATGTTTTAGCATAGCTACATGGTGCACAGTGCCACACAAACTTGAATAAAACATAATGGAAAAAGTAGGAGTGTTCCTTTGACTCTGGTGTAATAGTACATCACTACAAAGCCAAAGACATAATAATATATGTAAGTGAGGCCTCCCTCTGATAGCAGTTACATGTGCCCTTTTATCAGCAACATATAGAAAGACCTCTGTTAAGGCATTCATGGCAGAATGCATGTGCAACTGGGACCCTGGTGCAGAAATACATCCATATAAAGCCTTTTATATACTGATGGATGTAGACCGTGATTGTCACAGCCTGTAGGTGTGCACATATGTCTTGCAAATACACCTGCTACAGCAGTAACTCAGTACCTCAGTCTGTTAAATGCCTTATAAACAGTACATTTTTCCACACAAAATCCTGGGTTCAAAGCCAGTGGTGTGTAGCACTAAATTCTCAGTATTGTTAAGCCAACAATTAATGACAGGCTCATGTACTCTTTATCCACACAATGCATGTCAAATTAATTGACTGCTTTTAACTGATGGAAGTTGCAGGTCTGCAGGTAGGAACACACTTCACGTATCCCTATAGCAAATGTATATGAGCATAACTTGTCATGTCATGCAGTAAAATGCATTCACAGAGAATGTCCCCTCAGGTAGTGTGAATGAGAGCCACTAATATCAGAGTGCACCACAAAATCCTTTCAGAGTCACAGTCCAGATTACCACAGCTGAACAATGAAAATACATATTTGAAGTACCTGCTTACAACAAGGACTGCCCTCATACATGCTGCAAATTACTATCAGACTGCAATACATTGCCTGGCAGATGACCAAATGGTGGACATATTCACAAACACACACACACACACACACACACACACACACACATATATATATATATATATATCTATATATATATATCTATATATATATATATATATATATATATATATATATATATATTCCCCATCTTGCTCACAGACACACCAAACATGTTGCCTAGTACTCTATTATTGATACCATTGCCTAACATACTTACCTTAAACACATTCCTTCTTTGGAGTATAGAGGGTAATCTCACTCTGAGCCTGGCTCTACAAGGCTGACACAGCTCACACAGTTACTCCTACAGCTTGTTGTCCTCCTAAGTCTTGACACTCTCTGCTTATGTCTATTACCTGCAGCAGTAGCTGCAGCCTTTTGCACAACCATGTCTATGTAACTCCGTCTGCTGCAGACCTACCCCTGTGAGGATGCAGTGACCTCACCCCAGCAGTGCCCAGCACAACATATAAGAAAGGGGCCCTAATCTACATGAAGGCTTTATATATTGTACAGTGGTTGCATGTCATTGTCTGATGATAGTGCAAAGCAGCTGTGATGGCTGCATTTCAAAACCACAAAGTGGTTTAGAGGTAATCATCTGCTGCTGGGAAGCATGTTTAAAAGGCAAGCATCTGGTTATGGGGAATCATTCTTTATGAGATTTTCCTCAAGCAGAGCACCCCATTGTGACAATTATACTATCATCACATATCAACAGAAGAGTACTGCACTCCATCAGGTATGTAAATGTTTTTGTGCACAACAGTTTGCAGATGGGTGAAAAGGCATATAGGGAATAGTGAGGACAGTGTTAAGTCTATCTTAGACCTGTGATAATGACATGTCAGTGACCTCCTGCTGTCTTACACCTACACAGAATGTACAAAACCTCAAGGGTGCATTGTCTTTTGTCATTGTGGCACACTGGTCTCATTGGATTGTCCCTTTATAGTGGTTGTAATAGTGCCCTACTATTTATGTGGCATTGTTTGTATGACATATTATCAAGGGGTTGCCCATAGGGGACACCCGACGGTAGACCTGAGTGTTGGATGTATGATACTACAGCAGTACACATGGGAATACCTGACTATTCCTACTGTCTCAGTTGTATCCACACACTTTGTTTGTTTGCACACTGTGGAGTAGGACATGTGTGCACACTGTGGAGTAGGACATATGTGAGCAAGCAGTGGTTAGTGCCAGCCATTTTGGCCTTGCTGTATCTGTACTGTAATGTGTTTCCCTTTTGTTGTCTTTCAGGAATTATGCACAGTAGATGCCATATACCCTTATTGGTTGCACAGAATAAAATAATACTGCAAGCACTAAGGCATCATCATCACATCCTACTAACCAGGGGGAGACAAAGCAGTGTGCAGACCTTGTCCATGACGTGAATGGCATTGGCCAGCAGGGTAGAACATATGACCAGGTTCAACACTGGGCAACCAACATGATAAATGCTGCATGATGAAGGGCAGCAGATGTAGACAAGGATTGTGTTGTCCCAGGTGGAGGGCCTACAGTAGAACAACTACTCTAGGCCACTGAGGAATTCCTGGCATGCCTGGACACACGCAACAGCTCCCAAGCATCCATCACACCATACATCATATGGAGGTGGGCGCCACAGTTTCCAGAGCTGATGAGTGTGCAGGTAAGCTTACTATGATCAGCACTGTAATACTGTAGCAGTCATTGTGTCAGGCTGTAGATGCTTTTATGTGGGTATCACATCTTTGTTCTTTAGGTGGGGTTAACCTCAGTTATATACTCATTCTCAGATTGTGACCTATATAACAAGTAATACAGGAGATACGGTAAATGTGAGATATATGGACATAGTACCTTGTTGTGCTGCAATATGCGGTGGTACTGGCATTACCCCACCCTCAACTTTTCACAGGTCCATCAGGAATCACCCAAGGTCATGGTCCTGCTCTTGGTAAGCAAGACACTTGTTTTGTTATGGAACAGCTATAGTCTAGTATGGTTAAGGGCCAAATTAATGCCCTATGTAAACATAACTATGTGTGTAAACAGCACAGGATGTTTTTAAATTCCAGTCTGGAACAGGTACCTAAGGTTTCTAGAAGGGGGTAGTCACAGGAGTGTAGTTCAACACACAGAGAGGAGTGTGCTGTCCACACCACAACAGTCATAGTCCTGTGTGGTCCTGTGGGGACACGGTCGCAGAAGACAGCAATCACTGTCAGGCACTAGCACCACTATGTCCTTGGGCATGGAGGTGCCAATTCCTGTGTTCAGTGTTGGAGCCAGTGAACTGTCAACTCTGCCATGTATGGTCCAAAGCTGTCCAACGTACAAACATGTAGGGCTAGCACTGAGTTTGACTATGTACATGCACATACTCACATACCACTGTCAAATGAAGGTTGCCTACAGACACACATGGCACCTCTCCATGGTCCATCTTACATGCTCCCCTCCTGACTCACACACATGCTGTCTACTGTTTGGTCCAGCCTAGGCTTCTTGCACCCCCACACAACATCCTGGTCAAGTGATGATACCAGTGTCACATCCCTATCATCCTCGCCATTGATGCAGGGAAATGAAGCTATGTGTCTGATGCACAGGGTGATTATATTAGTTAACATGTATTTGTGTAATGCAGTGTTGGTTCACCATGCTACTTGTAGTGGTTACCGACAGATACTGTATGCTGGCATTTGTCATGAGTACACCACATACATTTGTGTACCTTATGTTGTATGATGTTGTATTGGTTGTATAGCATAGTTGATGGATGACTCACTATAAGGACATTAACCTAGTATGTGACTTTAGTACTACATGCTTGTGGGAGAGATTTGTCTAGCAGACTGAAACACATCCTTGGAACAGAACCCTGCCTAATGGCACACAGAGCACTTCCATGCACCTCAGCACATGCCATTTGTCTGACTGGCTGGGTGACATCATCTGAACACAGGGCATCTGCCTGTGTCCCTCTTGGGCTAGGGCAATATGTGCTGATCCTGTAACTGCGGCTATGATGATGTATATGATTGTGAGGGCTTGTATGGCCATTATTTTAGTTCAGTTCAAACATCCTATGGTTCCATAACATGGTGTACCATGCTCTAACAGGCTCACACACAAACATGGCAACATTGAGGGAAGCGCCACTTCCAATCACTGCATACAGGACATGCCAAGGTACACACGTATTGCAAGTTGGCTGTATGTAGATGTGAACACTTACTATATAATTGTACATACTACAGGTCACAGTACGTGTTGCACACAACACACCTCATGTCTGCTAGTACTATCAGTTTAGGACATATGCTTAATGACATAAGCAGGCCTTGTTGTGGCCAGTCTTTGGGGGGGGCATATCACCTACTACAAATAAAACACTGCAAAGTCCTACCGATGTCTAGGTTACCAAGGTTATGCCATATGGATATATACACACACACCAAGTGGGCTGGAGTGAGATTAGATCCCCTACCTATTTAGTCGTATACACTATAGACCACAGTACTTATCACATGTACCATGCCTTATGGCTGATACTACACTGTTAGCTGGTAGTCTTAAGGTGGCTGACATCATCAAGCCTTGTAGAAGAGGGCAGCTTGGAAGCCAGCAGCAGGTTACAGGCCAAACAAGTGCATAACCATTGCAAGTGGATAGCCCATCAGAGCATGTCTGTTGTTTTGCAGGGGAATGTACACAAACAGAAGTAGGCTGGAGTAAGATTAGAACCCCTCCCTATCTAGTCTTATAAACTATAGATTACAGTACTTATCATGTGCACAATGCCTTATGTCTGAGAATACACTGTCAGCTGGTAGTCTTAAGGTGGCTAACATGATCAGACCTTGTAGAAGAGGGCAGTTTGGAAGCCAGGAGCAGGTTACAGGCCTAAAAAGTGCATAACCATTGCAAGTGGATAGCCCATGAGGGCATGTCTATTGTTTTGCAGGGGAATATACACACCTGGCACAAGTGGGCTAAAGTAAGATTAGAATCCCTACCTATCTATTCTTATACACTATGAGTCAAAGTACTTATTGCACGTGCCACAGATTAAGTCTGTTACATATTGTGTATTACACATACCAGGCTTTTGTTGAACATCATTGGTGGCCTGCAGAGTCATATTGCTTCATATTGTTATCTACATCTAGTATCCTAGCAGTGAGATAACTGTTTTTATCCCAGCTATGTGTGCACAGTTACCAGTATGGCCATATGTGGGTGCCTGCAGTTACATAGGCGAACTTGTGGGCAAGGACAATATGCCCTGTCCATAAGTGCATTGACAGCATTATACATTACACCTCCTGCTCACTTGTTTCTGTCTATGTGGTGACATCCAGCAGGTACAGTGGTCTGTAGGTAAGTGGATTATGTACTGCTGCACCCTTAGTTTGTATCCTTTGAGCAACAGTATACATATTTGAGGAAGGGTCTGTTTTTTTTGGTCGAGAGATATAGAGAGGTTAGATTGCTTAATAGATTCAATCGTGGTAGCAAAGGGGTTGTATATATGGCCATGTGTAAAATATGTAAGGCATTTTATATTGGCAAGAGAAAACTTAGTTTAACAAAGAGAATCTATCAGCACTTCTATGATATAAAAAGAAAAGATGACAGTAATGCTTTATATATGCACCTGGAACAAAATCCAAGCCACAGCTTCAAACTTACTGTTGTTGATCAGGTTTGTTTGTGACAACAAGGTGGACCAGCAAATCTATTTTTGGAATATCAGGAGTTCAAGTGGCAATTGAGAACTAATGCCATTAGATACACTGGTTTGAATGAAACTACATCTTTGACCGATGTTTTGAAAGTAAAATCTGCATATTTTATGCTTTTACAATTTTTAATAGTATTTATTAAAGGGATTTTTCTAATGTGATTTAATAAGTATGTACTATATTAAAGTTGTAAGGTGTTTTAATGTTGTGTAATTTTATGTATGTGTGCTATGTGCTTTATACATTTTATATATTGCATATACCTTTTCAGCCCAGTTTAACAATTAGTTGGTTGCCATGATTATTTATTTATTGACTGAAGAGGGGAATGAAGGTTTGGAAAATATAAAAGGTTTGTCTGTGTTTTTCAAGTTTATTCTGAAAAAAATCTGTGATTATAAGGGTGAAGGTGCTCAATAAGCCTTATTAGTGAAAGTAAGCCCTGATGTTCTTCGCCTTGTTTGTATTTTTCTACAGTTTGTGGTTTTGTCTTGGAATTTGTTTGATTTAATGTTACATATAATAATTCACCACTGCTTAACATGCATATGTTTCTTTAGGCAGTAAGTTATTCCTGTTGTAAGGCTACAGTTAGTGGAAGTTTAAACTGTTTTTGCATTCTAATAACATGTTCATAGGTTATTACTAGGCTTGCAGTCCATGCTACTTATGATGCCCGTGCACTGGCCCAGTAATCAAGGAGCCTCAATCCTCACAACTAGCATGAGTGAGGGGAGTTCACATTGGGAAGGATAGCAAGTACACACACAGTAAAGTACAATTTACCTTAAGAGCACACAGAGATTACAGTCAGTCTGGGGCTGGTTTCTCCCTTTCTCTCTTGATCCCCAATACAACTCCCCACTGGCACAGCTATAGGGTACAGATCTCAGCCTAGTGGCCAAGCCAAAACTTCCAACACCCTATCTGTCCAACCAATGCTTCATGACCCTGCCCAAGTAGCTGACACTTACACACTTTGAGATATGAGTTATATAGAAACATACAGATATTCCTGGGGAAGGCTGGCACAGGTTCCCCAGATATACCCCCTTCTCTCCAGACTATAAGGTAGAAATCACTGCCACCAACCACTATTTATCAGCTACTAATAAAGACTCTTACCAAAGGGCGTCCAATTTTGCTGTGCAATATTATTATCCAATAAGTAAGTGTGACGAACAGCAAGGCTATTGGAGTGGCTTTGTACAGTATCACCAAATACATGCAAGTACTCCAGAGCTTAAATTATCTCTACACAAAACAGCTACAGTTGAAATGTTTTTAAAATATTTAATAATAAAGAAAACACAAGACAATACTTATTACTTCAACATAATGACATTGCAAAGTTCAGAAATCACAGCAAATACTTTAAAACAATTTTGTAGGATAGTCTGACATAACTATAGAAAATAGCTAGACTAATCTAGCTATTTCTATCTATCTCTAAGATAACTCACTGTTGCAAATACTACTTACATGAAGAGAAAGCAAGTGCTGGTGAGTAGAATTTTTCAGATCCAAGACAAGATACAAAATGCTCAATCTTTCTCTCTGAGAAAGTCTTAAATTGATAATACACAGTACTGCTGACTCATCTCAGATTATATCATTTTTATCACTTCTCCTTTAGTTCCCAGGCTAACAGAAGCTCACAGCTTACAGCAGCCAGGAAGTCACAGCAATAAAAGACACTTTACATGTGAAACCTAGTAATTTTCTTTATCTTAAAACAATAGAAAGAAACTCTCAGCCCAGACATCCTGTCTCCAAGCTTGAGATCAAACACAGTTATACAATTCTTTGCTCATCACTTTCTTCCAGCAGGGTGCACTGTGGTTACATTTTTGAAGTTCAACATATAACACAGTTTTCTTACATTTGTAAAAACAAGCCTATGGATCATATTAATATTTACAATGACAGAATTATTTACAAAATTCTATCTAGCTAGGCTAGCAGCCTTCACACCACTAATGAAGGGTCTTGCCCAAATTCCTAGTTGTTGTCAAGCACTCTCTAGTTAAGTGACTTGCTCAAGGTCACATTGCAGGTAGACATGAGCAGAATGAATCAAATCATGTACCAAAGGAACTATAGCACTCCAACTTAACCCGCTATGCCAACTGTCAGACTATTTTTTCTTAATATGCTTAGGTAATATACTTGCAATTTAAAGTAGATTATTTATTCGTCAAGCTACTACCCTATGTATCTTTAGTTGTACAATTTATTTTTGATGCCATTTTTTTTTTTTTGATATTTTTATGCGGTGTTTTGTTTACCCTTGTATCCTGCTTCTTTCCACCATATTGTTTAATATTTTTACTCAACGCTACATTTGTTTGATCTTTTTTTTTAGAGTTACAGAGTTAGCCTTGTTCTGCAAGTGTACTGTTGGGTATCCTTTGCACTGGACCCTCAGTCCTTAAAGTGAGCTTCTGCTCTGAAGCAAGGTACTGATGGCATGCTCCCAGTAATGCTGACCAGCAAACTACCGATAATGGCTACTTGCAAATTCGGTAAGTGGTCTGTGTAAACAACTGGAACTCATTTAACTTTAACAATATTCTTTGCTTGCTCTGGGGCTGAAAAAGTGGTTGTTTACTGGTATTATTATTATTATTCTATGCAAAGACACTAACTGATGTGATTTATAATCAGCCCCAGAGTGTCTATGTGTCTTAAGACAAGTTTTGCTTGTGCAAGATGGCCCTTGCCATTTTTTTTTTTTTGCATAGTATTAAAAAAAAATGACAGTGTTTAATTTTATCACGGCTTTACCTGCTATTCTTAAAGTCTATCTCTGCATTAACTCACCCTTGTGATTGCATTAATAAAATGTTAAATGCATTGTTTCATGAAGCTGCAAGAACTCATAGCAGAGCACACACAAAAATGTTTTGCCTACACTCCTAATCAGTTCTGCACTCACTGGACATTCCCTATTGTTTCATTTCCTTTCTTCTGATAATTTAACCATCCTGTATTAGCAAAGTTCTGTTTTACCAGTTAACACATAGCTTGATTTTTTGGCTACCTGGCCTCTTTTGATTATTTCGGCAAAGTAGTGGCATGTGTAGGCTGATTAACTCCTGCAAAATGGAAGGAGTGACTCACAGCACTATCTTCCCTCCCCTAACTCCATGACTAGTCTCCACATCATTATTTTCACACCTTTTGAAACATGCATACAAAATTATCTTGTGACTAGATTATTTATAAGTATTCATTTATTTTCAACAACGTACAACACAACTGTATATTCTACCTTTGCAACGGTTCTTACAACCATTTTTTTTCACTTTCAGCAGCTACCACTGCTATCCTGACTTCAAGATGCCTGTCTTCTTCATTTTTATTCTGATGCTTTTTGAGTTCTTTTATTTCTAAATTCCAGCACTGAATCCACTTCCTGAATCTCTTGTAACTATAGCACCTATGTATAGCACTCCTCCCAAGCTGCTAACATATCCTTCTATAAACTTTTTGCTATCTCATAAATACCAGAGAAACAGTATTAATATACTCTTTTAAGACTCTGTATAAAAGATTTATACATCTTAGTGCTTTCCTTCCTCCTTTCATCTGATGACATCCATTTTAATACTCAACTTGAAACTCATCCCTCTAACCATAAACACCTTTCCATTGAATGCTTCCAGTAAAAATACTTAGTGGTCTTATCTAAAGCTGCATGAGTGTGGGGGTTATACAAGGTCTTGCCATTCCCCTCAAAATGTTATCTGTTTCTGTATTTACTCAGTAGTTTGCAGTATTAACTATTTTTATGAAGATATACTTTCATTGAAAATGTCTTCAATGTTTATCCATGTATCTTAATAAGATCTTACCATATGATGACTGCAGTACTGGTCAGAGGTAGCTAGTGAAATGTCAGAGACAAATGCAAACCTTCAATAACTGGAGATTAAATGGAAACACAAATAAATACACTTGAGTTTTATAAGTTTACATCATGAGTAAATACAGTGCTCCAAATCCAGGAATCCTGCCTCCCATCTCATGTGCTCCATACTATGTGCACATCGATGCATGTGTGTGTGTGTGTGTGTGTGTGTGTGTGTGTGTGTGTGTGTGTGTGTGTGTGTGTGTGTGTGTGTGTGTGTGTGTGTGTGTATGTGTGTGAGTGTGTGTTACTGTCTGCTGATGTATTTCAGCACACTGACTATTCTCTACATTTCTAATAGTATCATCCATTGGTATAAGTGTATAATAGCACTGCTATATACAGCATTTTCATCAAATGTCATACAGAATTTAGTCTGAGTCTTTCCTCATGCTGCTTTTTAACACCCCTGAAATATTTTTCAATTTGCAGTGACAACTGACTCAATTATGACTTTTTTTGCCAAGTACAAATGACATGTGTACTACGTGTACCTTGAATGTTCAATGACAATGAGGGAGAGGCAGAACATGTTCATGTGTGTCTGTACAAGTGTATTTGTGCATGTTTATACATGTGTCTATGGTTGTGTGAGTGTGTGTGTGTGTGTGTGTGTGTGTGTGTGTGTGTGTGTGTGTGTGTGTGAGAGTCTGTGTGTGCGTGTGTGTGTGTTTGTAAAAGAGAGAGTGAGAGTGAGAGAGATGAATTACTACCATTGCTTTATTACTATAATGTAGCTCTCAGGCATGTTATACAACAACGATGGTAGGGTGTTTCTATAATTTACTGTCTGTTGCTGCTGCATATTAACTACTGTTGCCAGAAAAAACTCACAACAATATGATTACAGCAGGCCTGTTCGCAGCAGGACTGTTGGTCAGCAGAGGTGCATTTTTCCTTGCCAGAATCCTTTGTACTTACCTATATGGCCTCTGTTTGTAAGCTAATCTTTGTTATCCATGGCTGAGTATTTCTGACCAGCACTTGACTCCAAGGTGGTTTGCATTTTGGTATTGTTGCTGTACTTCATTTGTTCCTGCTGCAAAGCAGATTACTATACTTTTCAACATTGCTGATGTTTTCTATCACATTGTTTGATACTATTGATTCCTTACTATCTTGTTTCTCAATAGCCTTTTGAGTTTATGTTACTGCTGAAGAAAGTTTGCTTTGCGGAAGGTGTCAGATAATTTGTTTGAATGAGCAATGTTGCATCTTACAATTATACATAGTTTGGAAAACATGTAAGTACCAAACTAATATACCTTGAATAGGATTAATACAGATAATTAGTGTATTATGTCTTGATTTCATTTGATATGATATTGCATGATAAGACCTGCTGTACTTTGATATGAGACTTTTAATGATAACTTAAGAAAAAAGGCTCAGTTGACTGGGTTAGGCAGAAGACATAGATGGAGTGTTGTGTAAATGGATAAATGAAAACATATCAGTCACTGCCTTGCATATAAGGCAATCTCTGACCTTACTTTATTGGAAATGCTGCATATCCACAAGTCAAATGGTGCATGGTTTACTTGCTCTAAAGACCTTAACCCGGTATGTGACATTAGTAGAACCTGCTGGAGAGACACATTTGCTTCCCAGAGGTTACCACACCTTTGGAACGAACTATCACTTCATGCTAAACAGAGCACCTCACTGGGCCTCTTCTAACACAATCTGGATGATTGGATGGGTAACCATAAATTCACCCTGGGGGTTCCACCTGTATCCCTGTTGGACATGGTCATTAGGTGCTGATCATGGAAATAAAGCTAGAACTTGGCCAGGCTTTTAATGGCTCTAGGGCCATTAGCCTAATAACTTCCTATGATCCTATGACCATAGCAGTTCAGAAGATGAGAACACTACTGAATTGTTGAGTACTATGTCTAGCTTTGAAGTAAGCTGAATGAGTGGTCTATGCAGTTATACAGGCATGCCCATATATTACAAATGAAACAGGGAAGACAGACAGAGATTGACAATATATATAGTGCCATTTTTGGTTGTGTTACAGTAGTGTGCAGACAGAACAAGTAGTGATACTAAGCATGATTTTTGTTGGCTTCTTTAACAGTGGCCAGCCCACAAATCCTAATTTACAAGGAATTAAGTATACTGATTGCCAGAAAATCTCAAAGATAATTAATGACCTTGAAAGGGATGAATATTAGGATCATATGTGTCAGCTTTATTTATAATTACAATAAAATGATTGGCTACTCAGTCACAGAAAATGCAGAATAGTACAATGTGAGAAGTACAATTATTCCTTCAACATTACATCAGATATAAAGAAAGACCCTGAATATTACTAACGAAGATCACTAAATTAAAAAAAAACATAAACTACCAGAAAAGACTAGAAACACTCCCTCTGTAATTAGTATCTTACAGATGTCTAAATGGAGAGCTATGCCTTGACTTCATGCTATTAGAGACCCAGTAGTCCTGCATCTCTTGTATCTCTACGAATCAAATAATATCACAAATACCTGAACCAAGAATCTAAATTTTTACCAGCAGGTAAATAAAACATGATTGAGAGATAGATTATGCAGCTCCTTACCCACCTCTCTAATAGACTCCTGCTAAATATTAAGCAGTGTGATAAATCATCTTCTTTCAACTGGGAAATGGATGATTAGATGGACATCCAGAAACTATCTCTGGTCTTGACATGTCTAGCCCTCCTCAAGAAAAGAAGTATGATGCAAGGGTCTGTAGTGGAAAGACATAAGTGTTCACAAGAATCAATTGCCATGTATGTTCTATGATTCTCTCTCTCTCCCTTGAGATGTGTGTGTATATAGATATACACGCCCCCATACCCCCTGCTTATATACCAACTCCAAGATCATACTACATTGAGGAAATCAGTAAATTTCCTGATCATCACTGTACCACAATCTCCATTCAAAAGTGTTGAGTTTTTGGAAATTCGATCATATCATCTCACCGATATGAATTTCGAGTTTCTGAAAACTTGATCAACTGATAGGGATTCACATATATATATGTATGTATATAAATTTATAGTTGTAAATGGATACATACTCTCTGTTTTTTCAGAGTTGATTAAGGGCTGGGCAATTCTCTGGCTTACAAGGAAGTATGTATGTTGTAGCTAGCTGAGAATGAGCTAAGTGATGCAATAGTTCTAGTCAGTTCAATTTTCTGAAGGAAAGGCAATGGTGTGTTCTTTTGTCATAGTTTACTGAAAATCTGGTTATTATATTATAATATTGCTCAAGTTTTGACAGCTTCTAAGACTTGAATGTTAGTAAAGACTGGGACAGTACAGAGGAGAGATGGCAATAAGGAATTACAGACTATACATCTTTTGGCATTGTCAGTGAGGTTTTTGCTCTATATAATCTACATAGCTTTTGATGTGTTTTTCTTTAACCATGTGTAATACATGGTGGCTGACTTTTATGATGTCACCCAATAATTTTGTGTGGTTTACTTGTTCTATCATGGCATTGTTGGCAGAGTTAGTAGTGAATGCTGTTGTTTTGGTGTTAAAGAACAGTAATTTAAGTTTTTTTTTAGGGTTTAACTGTAGTTGTGAATTGCTTGGCCATGTTTCAATAAGGAAGATTGTTGTGTATGGTCTTGGTGTTTTGAGAGATTTGGCAGAGCAGATTAGAATCAAGCCATCAGCATATTGAATTAAGGTGGCATTTTTAGCAGTGTGGAGGTCATTGATGAATATGATGAAAACTATGGAGCCCAGTATAAAGACTTGTGGGACACCAATAGTTACAGTCAGAAAGCGGGAGAAATAATTTTTTACTTTTCTATCTCACTTCATGTGCTCTGTTTCAGAGGTAGCTATGGTACCATTGCAGTGAGGAACTGGTGAGCCTTAAGGGAGAAAGTTTATATATGATTTTCTGGAGGGAGACATTGTCAAAGTCTTCTGATAAGTCTAATATGATGGTGGACACTAGGCTTCCAGCATTTCGTTGAGTGTTGACAGTTTTATCAAAATACAGCAGTCTTGTTGGGTTGAGGGCAGAAACTTGCTAACTATTAGATAGCTTGATCAGTTCCATGTGAATACATTTTTTAATATTTTTGATACAGATGATAACATGGCAATTGGCTTATTGTTTAAAAGATCTGTATTGATTCCACTCTTGTGCAATACAATAATGAATATTTTTTTTCCATAGTGAGGAGATTTTATTTTTAGATATGGATTGAAATGTTAGAATCAAAACTTGATGTCCAATAGCCTCAGCTGCGATTTTTGATATTCACCAGATATATTGTTGAGACATATATAGTAGGCTTTAATGCTCTGAAGTATTTTTTGTCAGTGTTTGTGGTTGGAAGGAAATGGTGGAGGAGGTAATTTTACTGAGTAGGGATACCAAGAGTCTGATTAGTCACCTACTTGGTTGATGAATGTACTCTTTGTACAAAGTGTGTATTGAATTGGTTGGATGTTGTATTGTTTTATTCTGTGTGTTTGGTGATGGCAGTGTAACTTATCCTGGATTTACCAGTTTACTGACTGAGGTCCAGAACAGTTTTGCATTATTAGTGGTATTTTTTGATTGGTTGAGTCATAGGTTTTCTTTTCTCTGGTGCTAAGTTGTTTCATCGGGTTCTTAGTTGTTGATATGCTAGTAAAGTAGGAACTATTTTATTTTTCTACAGACCTTCCATGCTTTGTATCTTGGTTTCATGAGTTTTGTAGTTGCTAAGGATAACCATGGAGCAGGGTTGGCTTTGACACTTTTTATCCTGTGGGGAGTTAATGTGTTTAGAACATCTAGAAAGATTTTATTCAACTCAGAGACATCATCAGCAATGAGAAGTGTATTTACTGACTCCCTCTTAAGGAGATATTCTCTATTAATAAAAGTGTCTTTAAGAACAGTAACAAGCTTTCCTATCAGGCTGTAATGATGCGTTTAGGGACTGTTGCAGTAGTACCTTAAGGTGCAGATTAGTAAGCGATCATGTAGGCTGTCTGACAGAGATTCATGGGATGATATTTTATTTGTAGAGGATGTTAGGATCTAGTCTGGCTGTGGCTTTGTTATATCTAGTTGGTATGGTTCTAAATTGGGTGAATTATACAGATGTATATTATAGGTTGGATTTTAAGATTGTATTGTTGGCCAGTCTATATTAACATCACTCAGTACTATGGCTTCATGAGGGACTTTTGAGGAGGCTTAGCATTGAATATCTTCCATTGTTTTCTCATTGTTACTTGGGAGTATGTATATACCCATGACTGTGACTGTCTTGTGATTGTTTAGTTTTAACATGGTTAGTAGGATTTACAAATTAAGAGAAAGTTGGCAGGATGTGATGGAAAAGGGGGGTATCTGGTATATTTTTGTACAAAATATTGACACTGCCAGTTTTTTTTGGCTCTTTCTAATCTGATAATATTATAGACTAGTGGAGAAATTTCTTATTTTTTTCCTGCCAGAGTCAAGTTTTTTGGCAGCTAAGATGTCTGGCTTGTGCAGTGCTATCCATGCATGCAGTTCTGGAAGTTTGTTATAAATACATTGTAAGCTGGTATGGTATGGCACGATACGGTATGGCATAGCATGGTATATATGAAAGCCAGGCTGAGGTTGTGTGTCAAGTGGTAGCAATAAAGGAGCTGAGGAGGATATGCTGTATGGGGTCTACTATACATGATCGAAATTTCAAAAAGCCAAAACCCATTTGGCCGAGAGCATATGTATGACTTTTGAAATTTCAAACATGTAAAAAAAAAAAAACTACCTACACATTGCTAGCAGGGGGTCAAGTCCCCCTGCACCCCCATGGGGGGCTATGCCCCCACACCCCCTGCTATTTAAATATATCAACTCTGAGATCACGCTACGGTGTAGAAAATAGAAATTTTCCTGTTCCGAACTATAGGGAGCTATCTGTTCAGAATGCTTGAACTTCCAAAAGTCAATCATATGGTCTCGGCTGTATAAAAGTCAGCCTTTTGGAAGTTCGATCATCTGTAGGGGACCTGGTATATGATATCTGAATATGTTAAATTGGTCTCCATTTAGGTGGATGTCACTGCTATGTTATAGAGGTATGGCTGAATGGGTAGAGGCATTTTTGCTTGATTTTATGTTTAATAAACGATTTGTGAGTAAATGGCTGTTGCTTTGGATAATTGTACTTGAACTGTAGGATATATGAGTGCTGATATAGATAGGGTGTGATTGAAAGATGGGCTCAGAAGTACTTTTCTTAGAGGATATAATATAAGAGTTTTGTTGGAAATGTGAGGCAATGGATGTTGGTAGGATGTTACATGTGCACATAGGAGAAGAGGTACTAATATGAGGAACTGTACGAGAAACATTTTTGAAATGTGAGAAATAGAGGATTTTGAAGGACAGGATATAAGGATGTAGTTAAGATAGGAAGTAGGGAGGGTTTCTTTAAGTAGGATTTGAAATTTAGAATAATAGATTCTGTTTAGTCTGTAGCCATCTAGGTGATTTTGAGATGTGTGGGTGTTTAACACTACAGCCTTAACCCTTTGTGCCAACTGCCAGACAGTGGGTGCAGGCCTTTATGGATGTTCTCATTTCCTCTTGCCTTCTTCAAAACTTTCCCAAATCTTTTTCTCCAAATTGTCTTCTGTTTCCTGCATATATGCCCATGTAATCTGTTCTCTTTCACCTTCTCTGTAACTGTAACTACTTTAGCTTTTGCTCTAATGATCACGTCTTCATCTGTCCCATAATGTGCTTACTACACACCCATCTCAAACACTTCATCTCTATCACCTCCAGCTTCCCCAACTACTCTGTCTTCAGTTTCCAGATTTCTGTGCCATACAATAGTACTGGTCATACCACTGCCTTATACACCAGACTTTTCAGCTTATTTGGCAGTCTTCTGTCACGCACTAACCCCCTGACAGTCTGTGCCATTTGGCTGCAGCTCTACTGATTCTACTTTGGACCTCCTCATTCAGACTCCACTTCTCCTTAACTATCTTTCCTAGATACTTGAATCTTTTAACCTCTTCTCTAATCTTTCCATATAACTCAAATTTCAGTTTCTTCTGATTTCCACCATTTGTGGCTGGGACACTTGTCTTGTTGGTACTCAGTTTCATCCTGTGTGCCACCAGTTTTGCATTCCATTCTACTATCATATGTTGAAGTTTCTGTTCAGAGCTTGCTTGTAATGCAATGTTGACATTTGCCCCATGACCTGTTTGCTAATGTAGTCCATCACCAACATGAAGAGTAGTGAGCTCAGAGATGAATCCTGATACACACCCAGTCTCACTGCGAACCTGTCTTTGAGTCCAAACACTGTTCATACATGTGTCATTGGGTTTTTGTACACAGCCAGCACTAATTCTGACAGTGTTTTAGGGACTTAAAACCATCACAAGTTTGCCCAAGTTAACTTTCTTCAGAGTATTTCATATGCTTTTTCCATGTCTCAGAATGGCTAGTTGGACTCTTTCAGCATCTCCAGGATTTTCTACACTGTCTACATCTCTGAAAACATCAAGTCAGCTGTGCTGCATTCTGATCTGAATCTAAAATGCTTATTTCCCATCTTTCTTTCTGCTACTTTGCATATTCATATATCATTTTATGCAGTGTGATGAGTTTCATACCTCTACTCTGCCCACAGTTGTGAATGTCCCTTAAGTTCTTGTACTTTGACACTAGAATGCTTACTCTCTAGTCACCTGGGGTAAGTCTTTCTTTCCATGCTACTATGAGTACCCTCTGGAGCCAGTTTTCCCCTAACTTACCCATCATCTTGATTCTATCTGCCATGACCTCATCTGTGCCTGCTGCCTTCCCTGACTTAATTTCTTCAGACCTTTTCTTGCATATTCTAAATTGGGTTTTTCTTTCTCTTTGTCTTTCTTTTTCTCTTTCACTGTAGGCAGTATATGGAGCAGTTCAGCTTCTTTGTGGTTTTCTTCATTCATAATCCAACTGAAAATACTCTGTCCATATGTCTTTGATGTCCTGTGGACTGATGAGAAATTGTTGCTGGCATCCCTTATGAATGCTGTGTGATGGCTATTGTCTTTATCTTTCTTTGCATTGCAACATGATAGGATGTCTCTGTACTATCTTCTGCGTCACTTTCCAGATGCTGGTAGAATTCCACCGATGCCTTCTTCTCTAGCTATTGTGACTGCTATCTTAGTCTCTTTATTAGCCATTTAGCTAGCTAGATGGTATTCCGTCTTACCTGGTTGATTTTATACCTCACACTTTTTCCTGCATTCCATCGTTATTTTGATAACTACTTTGACTTCTGCATCCCATCACAATCTTTCTTTATTTGCCTTGCTTCCAGACCTTTCTCAGCTGAATATCTGTTATATACTATTCACACATACTGTTTTAAGATGCCGACATTCTTCTTCAATGTTTCCTATTCCTCTTCTTCCTAGGATACTAGAGCACTGAGCATTTCATTCAATTCCTGTGTGTTTGCTCCAGTCAGCTTTCAGATCTTCAGCCTAGTCTCTGTTTAACTTAGAGTCTTCTTTGACCTCTGCTAGCAAGTGATTGTGGACACTAGTAGTTTATATTATAGTCTGTTTCACTGGCAATAACTTTGCAATACCTGATTCTACCCTAGTGAACTTTCCTTACTAGAAGAAAGTCTGCCTGAGCTGCATGTTGACCACTCTTGTATGTTATCTCCTGACTGTTTCTCTTGGTGACTCATGTTGACTAGTCTAAAATGGACTCTCCTTTTTTATTCCTGCTGGGAAACTACAGGTCTTATCATTCTTTGTAACTGCTGTTGGAGTATCATATGAATAGTATCCTGACTGAAAGGTCATTTGATTTCCTATAGGATAACAAAATAAAGGAAAATTACCTACAATGGGTCATTGATTTGTGGACAAAAGGAGTGAAACTAATATCAGCATACAAGAAGAAGGTTGTGGTTAGGTGCTGATTGTGCTTCAACTGGACCATCATAGTGGAACCAACCTGTAAAATGCTGGGGTGTTCACTCAGAGAGAGAGATTCCAGAGGTAAAGATGCCATGTTTCCACTCTGCTGGGATCTGGTTAGGTAACACCTTAAGCAATGTATGCAGTTTTGCAAGTCATAAAAGGAGAGGGATATAAGCATTCTGGAAAGAACCCTGAGGTAAGCCACCAGAAGGATGTGTAGGACAGAACAGAAATGATGTCACATACCACAGCACTGGGAGTGCTTACTGGAGTTGAGAATTGGCACAAGAAAATGACATAGGTGTACAAGAACATGTCAGGGAGACAGAAAGGTGTTATCTTAAAGAAGAACGAGACAGTATTGAGTAGGGGATATGGCTAGCAGGTTATAGAATCACTTACAATCTGGGCCTGTGAGAGGACATCTTCATTGAGAAGGTATGGACAAGGGAATGGACAACTGAAATGGGTGGTGATTATTCTGAAGCCATGGAAGCATTCAAAAAGTTTGGGTCAGATGTGGAAAGAGTGGGATGCAGTGTCGTAATGAGGATGAGTTAGAGAATGAATGCTAAATACATTTGAAAGGTGGACTAGATAGGATCATTTTATGTTGCCATTAAAGATAAAATGAAAGAGTAAAAAGAGCACACTATACATATATTTCTATGCAATAACATATGAAAGTGACAGCCATAATTCTCCCTATACAAGTAAAGGTTCTTGCTTATTATTTGGCACAGTGGTTTGCCATGCTAGGAATAACTTATCTTAGAAGACATGTTTGGGAACTATGACAATGGAGAATTTAGAACATCTAATTAGTCAACATGTTTTAAAATGGTGGTGAAAGTGCAGCAGAGGGATGAAATCCATACATAAGAAGAAATCTTAACATTGACTGGATGTCAGGACTGAGCCCTAAAAGTGGAACTGTGAAGCAGAACCCTTAACTAATCAGTTACCATGCTGCCTTAGGTTTGTTTTTAATTATTTTTTGTTAATCAGATAAGTGTTAGTGTAAACAAATGCATTCAGCACACAATGAGACACCTCTCCTTCTGTAGATGCTATATTCATGTTCAACAAAATCCTACATTTCCTCCATTCTTCCTTTTTGGAATGTTTCCAGGTGAGCTGCTTTGTTTTGTCATGCTTCTGTGGCATTCTTTACATGCATGTCTATCTTATTAATGTTAATGCAAACATCATTTCTTCTTTCCTTTCCTCTAAGCTTCCCAGCTTATGCATCTACCTTTGGCCTCTGTACCACTATAACTAATTTAAAAGTCTCCCCACCTAATAGTTGTGGTCAGGACTTGTTCTTATTCTTTTGTTTTCTGATATTAATGCTACCTCTTCCCCTTTACATATTGATGAGTTATGGTTCCAGTACATTTTGCAAAAATCTTTTTGTTTTTCCATTTTGCCTTCCCACTGATGACCATCAGCTGCTCCCAGGCCTATCCTCAGGAACTGAGTCTACAGAATCCAACTTAGCACTCTTCTAGATTAACTCTAACTCGTTGTTGGTTGGTGAGATCGAGGCACCTGGGGTAGCATCATACTACTGCTGAGGAATGTTATCCTCCCATTTATCTCCACCTGCAGCACCACCCAGTGACACCTTTAGGTTGGGTCATGCAGTGTTCATCAGCACTGCTCCAAACACATACACCCACACACTCACAGATGTTTCCCTGGTTTCCATCATATCAACTATGCAAATACATCCCAAGCAGTGCTCTCTTCCCCAGGATGGCCCACCTCCTTGTCACCCTCTCTGCCTGTAAAATGAAGTGCTGGAATCACTAATAAAACTGGGAACACCTGAGCCAGAATTCAAGCTTTATCTCCCTACACCACTGCTGCAGGCCACATTTTGTGAAAATTAGTTATGAATACCTTACTTCTGTATTATACAACTGGATTTTTACATGCAGACTCTAAGAAAATTGATAATTTTTCTGTTCAACAAATAACTGACTGGCTTTTCTTCTGCACTTCAATATGCAAATGAAAGTCAAAGTCACATCTGCTTAATGCATATAATTCAGTGCATTCCCTGCTAAGTTATATTGTCAAGTAAGTTTTTTCCACTCTACAGTGACCTTGAAACTATAAATGTGTGTGTGTGTGTGTGTGTGTGTGTGTGTGTGTGTGTGTGTGTGTGTGTGTGTGTGTGTGTGTGTGTGTGTGTGTCTGTATGTGTGTGTCTATGCATGAGTGTATATCTTTATTTTAGCTGCATACTTATTTTCCTAAAATAGATTGCTATAATCCAGACCAGCTTGCAAGATGAAATACAGTCAGAGAAATGTGTATACATATGAGGTTGTGGTGTAGCAGTACAGCCTTCTCTATCCAAACTTTGTTAAAGCTTAAAATATATGTATTAGTAATGCCAAGTGATGAATCAGTTCAATATTAACTTAAAGGTTGATGTTAACTGACATAAGTAAACAATGACCCATGGTGTTGAGACATGACTCCCTCCACCCTTGGGTACTCCCATGTGGTTAATGAATAGTTGTTCTCTTCTGACCGCAACATCCTTCAGGCACTGTGCCAGACATGAGCAATGTTTGTATATCTCCCTGGTCTCTGGCTCTGTCACAGGCTTTCCCTTTGATCTCTGATCCTCTGTTTCATTAACTTCGGAAGCCTTTAATCACCCACTTGTTGCTTCTTTGCTCTGCTTACTTCACAAATCTCCTGCACCTGCCTTTCTGCCTGTAGGACACACAGGTATCACTGAAACTGGAGGAAAAATACAGCAATGTTTTCACCCTAAAGCTACTCATTCATCCACTGATAATGAACTAAATCTTAAGACTGACTTTGGACATTGCCTAGATTTTTTTTTCTGAAATATAACTGGATTTTTTAAATTATTTTTTTCTGTCTCATGTTCATCTTAACATGGCTGAAACCATGCAAAACAATATTCTGTCTTGTCACCGAAGAGCAGAAATTATAGGCACACACCAGTTGAATGTAAAATCAGAAATAACTTCAGTAAAACTGAAATGCTTACATAATATACAGGTATAAACCCTTAAATGAAAGCAAAACAGCAGCACTCACAACAAAGTTGGGGGTTAACATAATAATTAAGGTGTTTACCTCACAGATACAAGGTATAGGGTTTGATTCTTACCCTTGGTTACCATCTGGTTATTGGCTAGGTGCGTAATAATCTGCAGCCTGAGTAGTATTTACATATGAACTGGCATTTGAAGCAGAAGATTATGGCTGTGAGCTGTAGTTCTTGTGTTACAGGGTATGATTCCTTCAGCCCGAATATGCCTTCTATGTAGCCATGAGCAAGACATTTAACCAGACATCTCTCCCTGATCAACCCTGAAAAGGGACCATGTGTCTAGTCAGCCTACCTGGTCAGCAAATGGGTATTATACTGCACTTATAATGACACAGGTATGATTTAGTCATAGTCCACATGCATGTAAAGGACATGAGATGTACCTACCTGGAATATCTGACATTATGAAGCACTTTGATCATGTGACATAGACTGGTATGTGGCTAGCAGTGAGCAGCATATAACCATCACCAAAGATGATGACGCAATATGAAAAGAGGATGATTGATTTTAATAATTGGCTTAGTTTTTGTTGGCATTCTAGGGAAATATAACATTTGTCAGTATGGATAGACATGGTTAACGAACCATATTGCTTTGCCAAAGTTGGTCTGCACCAGTCTCCTCTAGGCTTTTGAATATTAGCTAAAACATTGTTTCCTCCATGCAGCCATTTTTAGGCAATACTGGATTGACAAACCTTCCAACATAGCAACACCCACCCAAGGAAATCTAAAGATGTTAGTGCTTAGTGCCAGTAATCTAAACAAGAAGCTCCACTCCCTCCAAACATTCCTCACCTTGTAGAATACAGGCATCTTGCAGTTACCTTCAGATGGTTTAAAGCCCCAGAGAGTAGTTTGCCCATGCAGGGCTTCAGTGCCTTTCACAAATTTAGATCAGCACCTGCAAAGACAGGGACTAGAGATGGAGGTGTCTTGAGCTACATCAGTAACAACCATACCTCTAGATTGGTTAAACAGAATGATTCAATGGAGTCCTTCCATGTCCAGATTACCATAGACAAAGTCCCAAAACATTTCCTAGCAAGCTACAGGTCATTGTAAGTGTCCCATGAAACCCATAGCTCATACTTAGACATATTGGAGAAACTCACCATTAAGCCAAATGCCATATTTGTGGGTAGCTTTAATTATCCTTCTATAAACTGAGAATCCTACATGATCCTAAATTTGCAGGTGCAGATATTCCAAGACTTTGTAAATACAAACACAAACACATTGGACTAGTTAGTGCATATTACTACCAGAGGTACAAACATACTGGACCTGGTACCTACAAATATGGAAGAACACTGCACCCCTGCAATGTCATATCTTCTATGTTAAGGTCAGACCACAAAGCAGTCCTCTTCAAAAGAAAGGTCAATTCTGCAACCCCAGCAAACCCTGTAAGAGTTAGAAACTATTCCAAAGCAAACCAACTTTTTCTAAGTGATAGCCTTTTAAAATTTCAAACCACTCCAAACCCAGAAAACATAGCAGCCTATGTAGAATTATTGAAAAACATTCTGTACAGTCATGTCAGTAATTGCACAGATACTGCTTGCCCACCAGAAGTAAGCCCAAAACTATGAGGGGGTGATGAAATGTTTTAAGCCCGACCTAGAAGGGAATGATGTGGAGCCATGAAAATTAGAAGTTATTCAACATATTCACCCAAAAGTTCAACACACTTGATGCACCATTTCTGAGGTTTCTGTAACCCTACCAAAAAAAGTCTGATGTCTGGTGACTGAAATACTGCTCCGCTGCTGCAATCACCCCTGAATCACTCAAAAATTGCTGCCTTTGAAACTCTTTTTAAGGCTTGGAAACAGGAAATAGTCAGATGGAGCAAGATCTGGTGTGTAGGGTGAATGGTCTCTGCACTCAAACCCAAATTTGGCAAAACATCCATTGTTTTGCAAGACTTGTGAACAGATGCATTCTCCTGCAAAAACAGAACTCCTTTCCCCAGCTTTCCTCTTCTCTTTTCTTTCAATGCCTCCTTTAATTGACACAGCAAGTTACAGCAGTATTCTGCATTAACTGTTTGGCCCCTTGGAAGGTAGTCAGTCATTGCAACACATTCCTGATCCCAAAACACTGCAGCCATGACCTTTCCTACTGACTTTTGGGTCTTGAACTTCTTTGGCCTTGGTGAACCTGAGTACCACCATTGCATGGACTGTTGTTTTGTCTCAGAATCATAGTGGTATAACCATGTTTAATCAACAGTAACTAGTCATTCCAAAATGTTGGCACCAGCTAGACAAAAATGCAGCAAAATAAACTTGGAATTGTCCACTCAAGGTATTTTCTCTTTGGCATTCAAACATTTGGGTACCCACTTGGCTGACAGCTTCTGCATATCCAGCTGCTCATGGATTATAAACCCAACACATTCCCTGGATATCTGTAGTATCTCAACAATTGTTTTACCAAATATTTGTCGATCTAGCAAAAATCAGGTCATGGACATGGTCAACAATTTCAGGAATTGACACTGTTTGACGCCTCCCAGACATTGCTACATTTCAGTCTCAAAATCTCCATGTGGAAGGTTTGCACACCACCTCTTTACCACTGACTAAAAAGGGCACTTGTCACTCAATGCTTGCATCATACATTCATGAATGTCCTTTGAAATTTTCTTCTGCAGGATTAAGAACTTCATGATGGCTCGGAGTTCCACACTTGAAAATTCCATACTTTTCATTTACATGGTTCAATCAATGATCTGAAACAATGTCAAAACATAGCATTATAATTCTGCAGATTGGCACCTTACAAGATGAAATGGTCCTTTTTTCAGCTACAGAGGCAGAATAATGCTCAGAATTAAGAAAGTTGGTTGGGCCTACAGCTATTCAGCACCCCTTCATAACTCAAAAAACAAACTGCTCTAGTGGAATCCAAAATTAAGTAGGTTGTACAACAAAAGAAAGTCTTAGCTAAAATTAGGAAGTCTAACACCAAAAAAGCAAAAAACTTTCTCATCAAATTGAATAGAAACATAGGAAGACTAAATCCGACAAGGCAAATTTTGAGGTAAAGATAGCATCCCAGGTGAAGAACAAACAAGGCCTTCTTTAGCTATGTCCAAAACCTCAAAGTTAGCACACAGCAGTGTGTTGAACTTTTGTTCAATGGATCCACTTTCACAGAACCAGAACATATAGCAAAGTTTCAGGCTGGCAAATTCATTTCTACCTTTACCCCCTTCTCACATCCAGCTACCCCCAGGAAATACCATTTAACATAATCCATCCAACTATCAGGAGGGAGCAGGTATTTGATGTACTCCTTAAAGCTAAGAGTACTGATTCAATGGGCCCCTATAATATCCCAGGATGCCTCCTAAGTCATCTGAAATATGACCCATCAGGATCACTGGTATCATTGTTCAACCATAGCCTCTGCAATGGCTTAGTGCCACACTAAATAAAGATTGCTACTGCCATTCCTCTGCACAAGGGCAGACCATCAACGGATCCTGGGAACTACAGACCCATAAGTCTGACTAGTCTCATACACAAACCATCAAAGAATTATCATGGATATGATTAACAATGACATAGGGAACCTTCAGAAACTGGACCCGACCCAGTTTGGTTTCAGCAAATGAAGGTCATGCCCACTGAACCTAGTGGACTTCTTTGAGAAGCTCACCAAGGCAATGGATGAGGGCAAAATAGTGCATACTGCCTACCATGACCTAGCTAAGGCATTTGATACAATAACACACTCAAGCATTATAAACAAACTCATAGAATTATGTATAAAACCATAATTATAAACAAACTCATAGAATTATGCATAAAACCATAAGTAACTCAATGGATAGCAAGCTGGCTGACAGACGGGACCAAGGGAATTGGATTCGAGAGACCACCTCCTCAAAGAGGGTGGTCACCAGTGGCATCGCCCAGGGCTCTATACTGAGTCCACTCCTCTTTGAAATCTATTTTTCAGAAGTCAAGGCCTATGTCAAGAGCCACTGACTTACAAAGTTTGTAGATGATTACAAACAATGAGCAGTTATAGAAACTCCCCAATATACTAATATCTTACAGGAAGGTCTAACATAGAAAAAATGACTGTTGGCAAATCCATGCCTTAAAAATCATTGCCAAGAAATGCACAACAGTACCTTCTGGGAAAGTGGACACCCCTAAAAGTAGACACAGTAGTCAAGGATTTGGTGACTTGTGTAGATAGTAACCTGGCTTTCAACCAACACATGTCTAGGGTTGTAAGAAAATCATTCTAGATCACTCAACTTATAAGTAAGGACATGTCATCTAGGTCCAGGAAAATCATTGTGCCACTGTACTTAGCCATCATCAGACCTATCATTGAGTATAATGGACCTTTCTTTATTTATTTGACCAAGCACATGCAACAATTAGTAAATCCACAGAGGTTTTCACAAAAAGAATGCAGGGTGTAAACAATGTTCTATGAAGTTTGCCTCAAAGCCTTATCTCTGCACTCTTTTTCCTATAGACTGCTGAGATACAATTTATACCTGACATACATGTCATCCTTGGATCCCACCCTGATAGACTTTTTTGCATACCCAAAAATTGATCAGCACCAGAACTACTAAAGCTAAGGATTTAAACTTTGCCTGTGGCTTAAATAGGATATGTTGGATGGACAATTATGTATCTCAGACAACCCCAATACTGTGAAATATATTTCCCACCCATGTGAAGCAGAGCTCTTCACTAACCTTATCTTACACCTATGTCTCTGATGGATAATGGCAGCTGTTAAATCATGTTCTAACTGACATACATCCCTTAAAATAGCATCTAAGGATCAATAATTGACTATGTTTCTCATGTCATTCTAAGGGGATGCAGTATCTGTCTGCCTGGGATGATATGACTGACAGACCTTGATGATTTGCCAGAGATGGCCTGCATTTGTCACCCCTGGGCTTTCGGATACTGGCCAAGGCTCTTGCCACCTCTGTAGTGCCTTTTTTAGGCGGTGTTTCAAAGACTAAATTACCACCATAGCAGCTCAGTCATAGCATGAAGTTATGGAAAAGAGTAGTGGAAGCTAGGTTAAGAAGGGAGGTGATGATTAATGATCAGCAGTATGGTTTCATGCTGGGAAAGAGCACTACAGATGCGATGTTTGCTCTGAGAGTGTTGATGGAGAAGTACAGAGAATGTCAGAAGGAGTTGCATTGTGTTTTTGTAGACTTAGAGAAAGCATATGACAGGGTGCCTAGAGAGGAGTTGTGGTATTGTATGAGGAAGTCATGAGTGTCAGAAAAGTATGTAAGAGTGGTACAGGATATGTATGAGGGTAGTGTGACAGCAGTGAGGTCTGCGGTGGGAGTGACGGATGTGTTTAAGGTGGAGGTGGGGTTACATCAAGGATCAGCTCTGAGCCCTTTCTTATTTGCAATGGTGATGGACAGGTTGACAGACGAGATCAGACAGGAGTCTCCATGGACTATGATATTTGCAGATGACATTGTGATCTGCAGTGAGAGTAGGGAAAAGTGGAGGAGACCCTGGAGAGATGGAGATATGCTCTAGAGAGAAGAGGAATGAAGGTCAGCAGGACTAAGTCAGAATATATGTGTGTGAATGAGAGGGAGGATAGAAGAATGGTGAGGATGCAAGGAGTAGAGGCAGTGAAGGTGGATGAGTTTAAATACTTGGGGTCATTAGTTCAGAGTAACGGTGAGTGTGGAAGAGAGATGAAGAAGAGAGTACAGGCAGGATGGAGTGGGTGGAGAAGAGTGTCAGGAGTGATTTGTGACAGACGAGTACATGTAAGAGTGAAAGGGAAGGTCTACAAGAGGGTAGTGAGATCAGCTATGTTATATGGGTGGGAGACAGTGGCATTGACAAAAAGGCAGGAGTTTGAGCTGGATGTGGCAGAGTTAAAGATGTTAAGATTTGCAATGGGTGTGACGAGGGTGGACAGAATTAGGAATAAGTATATTAGAGGGTCAGTCCAGGTTGGAAGGTTTGGAGACAAAGCCAGAGAGGCAAGATTATGTTGGTTTGGACATGTGCTGAAGAGGGATGCTGAGTATATTGGGAAAAAGATGCTAAGGATGAAACTACCAGGTAATAGGAAAAGAGGAAGGCCTAAGATGAGGTTTATGGATGTGGTGAGAGAAGACATGCAGGTGGTTGGTGTGACAGAACAAGATGCAGAGGACAGGAAGAAATGGAAATAGGTGATCCGCTGTGGCGACCCCTAATGGGAACAGCTGAAAAAAGATGATGATGAACAGCTATAAACAAATGCAATATGAGGATCATGCTGCTCAACACTAGAAGTTTAAATCTCAAAATGCACTTGCTCGAAGCACTCCTTAAAATGGAGAACATTGACATTTGTGTTGTAGCAGAGACCTGGTTCAAGGCAGCAGAAAACACCCCTGCACTACCAGGCTATAACTCATTCCACACCTTTTGGCCCCAGAACTTGAACCGAAGCTGCAAAGGCAGTGGTGTTTCCATATTCATAAAGGATGTGCACACCTCTAGACTGGTAGCCCAACATAACGTATCTGAGATACTTCAGGTGCAGCTAACACTGGGTAAGACACTGATTCAGGCCATAGCTTGTTATAGGTCCCCAACCATGTCCCAAGACTCACACTCTACATTCCTAAGTACCCTGGAAAATATTAGGGTGCAACCTAACACTCTCATATTGGGCGACTTCAACTACCCCTACATTAACTGGGAAAACTACTCATGTACCAATACACTTGCCCAACATTTCCTGGAATTAATTAATTTCAATGCCCTGGACCAGCTCATTCTTACCCCAGTAAAAGTAGCAACATCCTTGATCTGGTCATTACTAACATGGGTGACCATTGCTGCACACCAATAGTCAACTCCTCCCTGGTTAGATCCATCCACAAACTAATCACCTTGGAAACCCACACCCCCCCCACCCCCCCGCCCCACAAAGATAACTACCATGAAAAACTTCTCCAGAGCTAACTTTGGGCTAGTAAAAACAGAGGTGGCTAACTACAGTACCCATGCAAATGGAAAATAGTTGCATGACTGCCGAGTCATACACCAATGCACTGTACTAACACAAACACAAATGCATCTATCTCGCCATACCCAATAGAACCAAAACTCTCTCCTCCAAAAAAAGGAAGCCAATCTGGTGGTGCCCTGCCATAAACAAGCTCTATAACAGTAGGTAAACTCTCAAGACTGGAAAAACTCTCTTATCAGATTCAACAAAAAGGTTGAGATCTCTCATCTAATCCTCTAAAGCTAGCTATGAAAACAGAATTGCAGCAGATAGTAAAGACAACCACAAGGCCTTCTATAGTTATGAAAAAAAATCTCCACAGAGATACCCAGATTTGCTCTGAGCTACTGCACAGTGTTACCTCCTATACAGCGCCAAGAGATATTGCCAATATATTGGCCTACAGATTAAGTGCCAACTTTACCCCTCTCTCCCCTCCTAAAGGACCAATCACAATACCAGTAGATTGCCAGGCACCCAGTATTACTGCTGCACAGGTTAAAGCATCACTGTCCAAGGCCAAGAATACAGCTTCTGTGGGACCTGACAATATCCCTGGCTGTTTTCTACATGAACTACAGAGTGAACTGGCACCTCACCTGTGTGCCATGTTCAGTCACAGTTTCACCTCAGGCTTTGTCCCTAGCAAATGGCATACTGCTACAGTCATCTCTTTCCACAAAGAAGGAATGACTACAGACCCTGGGAACTACCGCCCCATTAGCCTGACCAATCTGATATGCAAAGCTATGGAACACATCATCATGGTCCTAATAAAAAAGGATATAGGGAATCTCCAAACTCTGGATCCTACACAGTTTGGTTTTGTGAAGGGTAGATCATGCCAGCTCAACTTGATGACTTCTTTGAGTCAGTCACCAGAGCTGTGAATAAAGGCAAGGTGGCTCATACAGCCTACCTTGATCTGGCCAAGGCCTTTGATACTATTCCCCACTCAGGAATCATAAAAAAACTCACTAAGCTAGACATCAACCCCTATATCACTAGCTGGGTTGCAAACTGGCTCACAGATAGAACCTACAGTGTGAAAGTAGCTGACTCCAAGTCGGACTGCAGACCAGACATGAGTGGAGTCTCACAGGGTTTGGTCCTGGGCCCTCTCCTGTTTGGTATCTACTTCACTGAGGTCCAGACCAACATGAGGGGACTCTGGCTGACAAAGTTCACTGATGATTGTAAGTTGGGAGCTGTTATTAATTCCCCAAGTGATGTTGACATCCTACAGAAAGGCCTCACTGAGACTAACAACTGGTGTCAAAACCATGCCCTTAAGCTCAATGCCAAAAAGCGTGTCGTCATCCCCCTTGGGAAAACCCCAGTTCCCTTGAATTACCACATCAATGGTAGTCCACTGAACACAGAAGACATTATAAGAGATCTGGGAACACAGGCCGACAGCAACCTCTTTTGACCACCACATTGCCACTGTGGTCAGAAAGTCCTTCTATGTGGCACATCTCATTACTAAGGGTTTTGCATCCAGGAAGAAAGAGGTCATTGCCCCCCCATACTCTTCCCTCATTAGGACAATCATCGAGTACAATGCCTCATTTGGCATGTACCTCACTAGACACCTGCAGCAACTGGAGAGGCCTCAAAAGTACCTCACAAAGAGGATCCTAGGCTTTAAACACTTGTCCTATATGGACAGCCTCAAAAAACTCCAACTATTTTCTGTCTCATATCGCCTACTTAGAGACATTCTCTGCTTGACTTACAAAGCAATGTCTGACCCAGCTCTGTTAGAAATGCTACATCTAAAGAAATCCCAATCTCTCCGCACCACATGCTCCAGAGACCTCAACCTCATTACCACAATCAACAATCATGCTGGAGGGACAGGTTCATAACCCAGAGGCTGCCCATGCTATGGAATAGACTTCTCATACATGTCAAGCAGAGCACCTCATTGGCCCTCTTCAAGAGAAATCTTGATGAGTAGATGGGAAATAGAAAATTCACCCCGGGGATAACTCCAGTGGATCTCGACAGAGGCACTGGGAACTAAGGTCGGGTGGCACAATGCCAGGGTAATCCTATGGGCTAGGCTTGTAAAGGGTCCAGGGCCATTAGCCTAGTACACACCTATGAACCTATGAATAATTCATGGAATACATTTAGGTTTCTTAGCTAGGGTTATAAAGGCCCTAGTGGTCATTAGCCGAGTATACACCTATGAACCTATTAATATAAATTCAGAAATAAAAAATAACTTCAGTTTAATTATTCTGCATTCACTGAGAAGTTAAAATCTCATCAGCATTGAAGTAACTTTATAAGGCAGACAGACATATCCTGAAAATCACAAAGTTCAGGCATTAGTTTAGTGCCTCACACACTTCCTGAAGGAATATTTTCCATTAGAGTAGCATCTTTAGGAATTCATGGTCAAAGTGTGATTTTTAGCGAGCTTATTAAAGCTAAGTAAATCGTGTCTTTTTTTTTTTTTTTTTTTTGCTTCATCATTTTCTTCAAGAACATCATATCATAATGCTAGTGTGAGTTTGCTATAATTTTCCTCTCATTGTCTAATCCTTGAATGAGTCCAAAGTTTGTGCCAGAAGGTGAACCTGCCAGTTGTACAGCAGAATACACCCCCTTGTCTATTCGTGCCATGTCTGTATCAAAAGCAAATGAAACTAAAATTCAGTCAAGGACAGTATCTGAGTTGAAAGTTTATTATAACCCCAAGAAAATGACTTGAGGTTTTGGCTTTCAACATACAGGAAAGCCCCTTAGAATAATAAGATGAGCATACATGGAATGTTTGTTTCAGTGACTCAGCAGGTTTATGTGCACGTTCTAAGCTACATATCAGAAGATTGTATGTTTTGGACTCCTATCAATAACTGAATTAGTGGGGTTTAAGACTAGCATGTTCCACTGATGTAGTTATTTCTTCTGGCTGTTAGTAAAATGTACCTTAGCTAGTTTGCTTGCTAAATGAATAACATAGTAACTGTTGCAATACATTGGCATATTTGCACCATTTTATGCACTGTACACTACCTGCCATGGGTCAACAAGATTAACAAAGCATTTATCAATACCTGGCTAGTGGGATTTATTATCTAGCAGAATTACAATAAAGATAATGAAGTGAAATAAATGCTTAATAAATGAAGAATTAGTGGTGCATTGCAAAGTCTGCACAAAAGTGGAACATAAATTCCAGCAGACATTATCAAGCAGAGCTTAACTGTAAAACCATTTAGGCCACGTTCCTCACGGGTGCTCTGTTCTGGTAACAAGATATGAAGCAATGAAAATCAAGGGTCCCCCTATATATCCACAATTACAATGATTCAAATTAAGAAATGTTGGCATTCAAATTGCAGGAAATCGTCTGTCTGGGTTTTCATAAAGACACAGGCCACAACAATAACAAAGGAGACATAGATATATGACTCCCAATGAAAGCACTGTTCCCCCTGACAGGTCCAGATGTCAGTGGCATACCATCAGAAATAATTACACTTAAACAAACTCGTCAGCTTCAGCTTATGTTGAAAGCTCTCCAAAATCACCAATGTGAATAGAGATATTAAAAGAACTAAAAGTTATGTTTCACTCTAGCACTATGGTTAGTGTTGCTGCCTTACAACACTAGGTTTGCACATTTGGTTCTTAGTTGAGGTACATTCTACATAGTCTGCATGTCTTCCCTCTGTGGGGGTGAGGGTTGTGAATGCAAAATTTTAACATTTTTTTTATATTATCATCTAAAAACATGCTCTGTGTGAACGAACAGTTATACATATAGCCAGTAGGTTGTCTCTGTGCATGTGTGTGTACATGTGTGTGTGTGGGGGGGGGGGGGTTGCCCTGGGATACACTGGCATCTTATCCAGGTTTAGTTTCTCTCCATTCTATACACTGATTCGCCAGACAGGCTCCAGATATACTATGATCTTGCATACCTTTCAACTGTCAGATTTTCATAGAAGGTCCATATTTTTACCTCATATGTTTTGGTCTAATTTTCAAAAAATTGTGGTTTTCTGGCAAATTAGTGGAAAATCATTTCAAACTGAAGTTAGAAAATAATGACAGACATTTGAGTTTCAGACTTCATACCCTTCAGAAAATTCATGTTAATGCAAAACCTGTTATTCTATCAACTTTCTAAGTTGGTGAGAACAATATTTAAATATTGTCCCTATTTGGGGGCCTTTATCCCACTTTTATTAATGGCTTTGTCTAGATTTCTTGCTCTGAGAGGTTAAGAAGTATGTGATCTTGAGATGGATAAAGCAGATGACTGAATGTAGAATAAACAAATAACTTAAAATGCATGCTATCAGTCTAAAACTCATTTAATAAACTAATTGACTTGTTTGAAGAGCAGTTTAAGTAGCCAAAACTACAGTCCTCTGTGACTTGATAAACAGATGGTTCATCTTGAAAGAAATTTATATTACATTGGCTTATTCAAAGAAAAAAAAACACAATCTTGAAAATAATGCCTCGTAGTAGAATTTCAGTTTCTCCAGCCTGAGAAACATGAAGGACTGCATTGTAAAGGTTTCTGCCTGCATTTACATAAGGTAGTGAATTTGAACTGGGATATCATTACCACTCCCAAGGAGCATGCGTGTTGCTCACTTGTTCAGTCAAGTCATGCTCATTTGGAAAGTCTGCAATCTATTCTTAACAGATTTCCTATATATATATGAAAATTTCTTCATGCTACATGAGCACCTGGGTGATGTCTTTTATAAAGATAAAGTTAAATTTTCCTTGACATTGACTAATTTTATAAACATTATTATTAAACTAAAAAATGTTTTGCACCTCTTCACAAACCAATGTGGCAGGTTGGTATTAAGTTGGTATTAAATTCAGGGGCGGCCCGTGCTATTGGACTGCCGGTCTGCAGCCCCCCCCTCCCCCCCCACAGCTGTAAAACATAAAGAAATTAGAAAATAAAAGAAAATAAAAGAAAGAAAAAAAATTTCAATTTGCGCATGCACACTAGTCCGGATTGCTGCTGAGACAGTCTGGAGCATGTGCAGACTGTTTCAGCAGCAGTCCGGACTGGGAAACATGTTAGAGCAAGATCCCAGAAGTCTATGCAGTACAACTGCAATAGACTGTCCTGGAAACTCACTGGGAAACCTCATCGGAGTCAGACAGCAAGATCAGCAGTCTGGAGTTTGCTGCAGTCTTGTCGGGAAGATCTCTCGATTCGGAGCTGGACGGGTGGGGTCTTGTGTGGCTTTATGTGTTTGCAGCTATGGCGGAGACATGGATTTATGTGAACAGAGGGATTTATTTGCTTGCAGATATGAAATCGGCCTACTACAGGTAGGTGTGTGTGTGTGTATGTGTGAAAATGCCCCGGTTGCTATATACTGGTGGCTAGACTCATGGTGGTGTGGTAGGGAATACCTCAGGCTTGAACCCTGTACCTTGTATGCAGGTGTTAAAGACCTGAATTCCCTACCCATCACCATTTGTAAAAAAAATGCAGATTTTTGCCTCATATTTGATCTGATCTTTTCCTCATAATATCTGTGGTTTCTAAATGTTGCAATGTTTGATATTTGATTGTGCAGTGGTAGCGTTGTTGCCTCACAGCTGCAGGTTCTCAGGATTGATTCTTGGCTGGGGTGCCTTCTTTGTGGGGTCTGCATCTTCTCCCTGTGTTGGTGTGGGTTTGCTTTTGTTTCCTCCCATGTTACAAAGACATGTCTGCATTATTTCTTCCTGGGCCTCTGCTGAAAATTGTTTTTTTTGTTGTTAAATAAAATTGACAGGCATTTGAATTTCAGACTTCAGGTTTCTGAATGTTTAATTCCTTACATATTTGATGGTGCAGTGGTAGCATTGTTGCCTCACAACTATAGATTTTCTGGTTTGATTCTTGGCTGGGGTGCCTTCTGTGTGGAGTCTGCATCTTATCCCTGTGTTTGTGTGGATTTGCTCTGTTGTCCTGCCATTTTACAAAGACATGTGTCTGCAGTATTTCTCCCTGGGCCTCTGCTGAAAATTGCTTTTGTTCCGTCAGAAGTAAAATTGACAGGCATTTGAATTTCAGACTTTATATTCTTCAGAAAATACATAGTAACACAACCTAAGTTTATCAGATGAATATTTGAAATTTGTCCTTATTTGTGGGACAATATTACCCCATTATTGGCTTTGTCCAGGTTTTTTGTGCTAAGGTTGACAGCTATGGCAAGAACTGAATTCACTGAATATGTTTGAGGGCTGTACTCCCACAAGGGGTGAATGCTGCTGTACTGAAAAAGTTAAGATACTAACTATGAGCCTGTTATCAGTTTGCCATCCATTTCCTATTGCAATATTACTAGCTTATCATTTTTAATGTAATATAGGCAATTTATTCCTCAGGGGTATCAGCCACTTTATTTTTCGATGAAACCATGAAATATAAAGGTGTTTGCTTGCAGCAACCTCTTCATTAGTTACAGATTTATTTAATATGGAATTTAGATGACTTTTTTACTTCTTCAGAGATTGTGCATATTTACTGATAATGGTGGACTATAGAATTGTGCATATTTATTGATAATGGTGGACTGTAGAATTGTGCATATTTACTGATAATGGTGGACTGTAGAATTGTGCATATTTACTGATAATGGTGGACTGTAGAAGTTTGAGTAGACTTTTATGATGGAAATGTTCTGAACTGGGCAGTTTTGTCATTATGGGTGCATGCATTTTGTTTCATTGTTTACTGGAAAGATGTTCTGAATTGGGCAGTTTTGTCATTATTGGTGCATGCATTTTGTTTCATAGTTTACTGGAAAAATGTTCAAAACAATAGGAAGGCGTATCAATGAGCACATGTATGTTTCATATACAAGGGGCCTATGATTTGAAAACAGCCCAGAATTAATCTTTATCTGCCACTGGTAAAATTTATTTTCTTTGAATGTGAGTTTCAATGCTGTTTCAATGAACGTGAGTTTCAAGGGCAGAGAAGTTTTAATGCTAAGTTTGTTTAGCAGATGTCTTAGTGTTTCTGCTGTAAAATGCAAAATAAAACTTTCAAATGAAGCCCAAATCATCATAGAAGTAAATCAGTATGCACATTAGTGTTTATGGTAAATGGAGTGAAATAGCCAAGTAATGGATCATTAGAATGGCTGCAGGGGGAGGCTCCATTCGACCATGATTTTGTGAGGGGGAAGGGCGGCAAACTTAAAGACAGCCCCAGCTGAACTATACCTCCCAGCTGTCCAGATTTTCAAAGAATGAATAGATTTTTGCTTCTTATTTTTGGTTTGTTCCTCATAAAATTTCTGTTTTTCTGGCAAATCATTTAGGAATTAAGTCACTAAATAATGACACACTAGTTTCAGACTTCATAACCTTCAGAAAAATGCATGCTAAAGTAAGACCTGTTGTTCTATCAACTGTCTCAGTTTATACAAGAGCAATTTTTAGTACTGTTTATATGTTCCCCCAATATATTTGGCCTTGTCCAGATTTATTGCATTAACAGGTTCAGAGGTACATGCAAATAAATTGCTTTATAGAATTAGGCATAGCCAAACCTCTCAACTGTCCTGGATTTTGGCTCAAAATGTTGCTCTTCCCCATAATAATCCCTCTGCAAAATAGCAATTTTGGAAGAAAACATGGAGGGTTTACAATTCAGAAATAACTGTAATAATCAGAGTTATAGATTACTTTTATTTCAGAAATGCATGTAGATTCTTTTATTTTGTCAGCTGCTCAAGTTAGCAGTACAAATATTAAAGTGACCATACTTTGACAGGTTCCCAGCTGTATTGTGTGGCTATTTTATATTTTTACATCACATTTTTGGTCTGTTTTTCATAAAATTGTGTTTTTATTGGCAAATTAGTGACAAATCATTAAAGACTGAAGTTAGAAAATAATGACAGACATTTGAGTTTCAGATGTCATGCCATTCAGAAAATTCATACTAATGCAAGACCTATTCTATTATCTTTCTAAGTTTATAAGAGCAATATTTAAAAATTATCCTTATTTTTGGGCCTTTGTCCCACTTCTTTGTATGGCTTTGTCCAGATTTCTTGCTCTGAGGTTGAGAGGTATGACAAATGTGTCAGAGCCATCACAGTCAGCCAGAGCATTTCAAATTGTGACATACTTGTTGCACCCCACTCACCCATGTAGTGACTCTGGATGTGTCGAAACAAGGCAAGGAGTAGTTATACAGTGTAAATGTGCAGAGTACCCCCCCCCCATCCAAGGTAGACACAAGTACTAGAGTGACTTTTCATCTGTCCTTGATTTTTGCAGAATGGTCTGGTTTCTGTCATATTTTTTGTACTGTTGATTTATGCTTATTACTCAAAGTGCCTGTTGCTCTGTGTTTAAGTAGCAATACTTTAATGACCATCAGGTAAGCTCGGCTGAGACTGTAAGATGCAAGTAAGCTTTAATAAGCATACTGTTAAAGAATTGCCAACATTGAAAGCCTTTCTGTTGTTGCCATGTAGAGAATACTTAACTAGATAATGTATAAGCCTTGGGTATTGAAATGCATATGACAGTATTTGTAATAAAGGACAGGATTACATTATTTTAAGAAGCGCATTACACTTGGAGACTTCCAGTTATCTCTGCAGGCTTTACCCGTAAACTAAACAGAATGCCAGTCGTGTGGACCATAACCTGTACAGTAAACCATTTAAGCAATGTATCTTGAGCTTATTTCTTGTTTGCTTTTCATTTTTTACTTTGATCATGTTTTCCCCATGAAACAAGTAGATAGTTGTCAGGCAGCAGGTCTTTTTTTGGATAAGAAACATTTTTACAAGTGGGGGCATCAGAGATTTCTACTTTCAGTATGTTACTTGGTACTTTAATAAAGCTGAATATAAATTATAATTAGAACTGCAGTGCAAAAAGTGGTTTGAGTTGAGTGCTGCTTGTTTTTCTTATATTTGATTTTGACTGGCATTCCATTAATGTATTTAAAAAGTAATTTATTTTTTCATGCCTCACAACCTTTTTGTTTCCATCTAGATATTAAGTAAGCTGTCATGCAGCCAATGCATTGAAATATTTGTATTCTTCTACACCTCATTTTGTCTTGATTGGGCTTTCATAATGATGGTTTGGCACCCAAGGCAGTGTATTTAGTTAGTTTTTGTGGTTTTGAGCATAGCTCCTCCCGTTTTTTGGTTGACCACACCCCTTTCTATTGACCCCACCCATTCAGCTGTCTCCTGCAGCCCCCCTTTGATTTGAAGTCACCAGCCGCCACTGATTAAATTCTATTTCACAGACACCTGCACCTCAAGCTGTTAGAATGATTTAGATTTTATACCTCAGAGGATGTTGCCAGAGCTTAAAACAGCTTCTAAATGTAGAAAACCCCACAGAAACTTTTTGCCCCAAGCACAGCCTATAATGAAAGAAGAGGAGAAGCTTACTTTAGAAGAAACAATCAAAACACTAAGGAAACTGAAGTCAGGGAAACCAGCAAACTAAGATGAGATCATAGCAGATACAATCAAGATGTTTGGTGAGCTAGGGGAGAAAGGGATGCTAAGGGTACTCATAGCAGTATGGAGAGAAATGCATATCTCAGATTATTGGAGAATAAGCGTAATAGTGCCAGTGTACAGGAATAAAGGGGGCAACCACAACTATTGTCATTACAGAGGTATCAAACTGCTGACACACTGCATGCAAGTTCTGGAGAAAGTGATAGATAAACAAATATGCAGAGTAGTAGAAAGTAAGATGGGAGATGAGCAGTTAAGATTCAGATCAGAATGCAGCACAACCAATCCGATTAGACTGATTGAACTAAGAAGAAGCTAGAGATGAGGAAAGAATCCACCTGGGCATTCCTAAACTTGGAGAAAACATATAACAAGGTCCCATGCAAACTGGTTTAGGCAATCCTGCAGTGCTCTGAAGTCCCAGAAACACTGTTAGAATTAATACTGGATATGTACAAGGACTCAGTGACTCAACCATATGACATATGACCATATGGCCATATGACAGTCGAACTTTTGAAAGTTCAATCATCTAATATAGACCCATTCATATTGGTAATGACCTACATAAACAAATGGGTTGGAGGGGACAGATCAACAAAGTTGCTGTATGCAAACAATATAGTATTATAGGCAGACTCTGAACAAGAACATCAGCAAAGGAGAGAAAAATAGAATCCAAAACTGAAAGCATGTGGGATGAAACTTAGCACAAATAAGACAGTTATAATGGCAGCAAATGGGGGGAAATCAGAGAAGCTGAGAATGAGTATAGAAGGGAAAATAATGGAACAGGTTAACAGTTTCAATTATTTGGAAGGGATGGTTGATGAGAAGGGAATTAGGAGGTTAAAGCTAAAATCAGAGGAGATGCAGACAACTGTGACAGAGTGCCAGGGGTAGTGTATGACAAAAGAATGTCAAAGAAGCTAAAACATAAGTTGTACAAAACAATGGTGCAACCAATAGTACTGTATGGTATAGAAACTTGAGCAGTTAAAGCAGAGCAGTTGAGGAAGCTTGAGGTGATTAAGATGAAGTGCCTGAGACAGGTGGTAAAATTCAGACTATGGAAGAGATGAAGAAATGAGGGCATCAAAGTAAAGGTCAAATAAGTTCTAATTTTAGAGAATGTCAAAGAGAACAATCTGAGGTGGTTCAGGCACATGTGCATAAAATAAAAAGACAATCTGGTGAAAAAGATTTAAGACAGACAGGGAGAAGGCAAGAGGAAACAAGGGTATCCAACAATGAAATGGATGGATTGTGTGAAAGAAGACCTTCAAGAGTCAGGCATGTATTTCAAAGAAGGTAGGAGAGTGGCATTGAATGAAGACAAATGGTGACAGTTGACATGACACCCTGAACCTATATAGAAAATTGGGTAAAAGGAGGTTAATTATGATGATAAAGAGGATATTGCAACATTTTTGAAAGATGATTCCTTTACCACAAAGGATGCTGAAATGTCCAGTGTGCATAAAAAGGAAAACACTCATTATAAAACCGGACATTTGTAAGAATCACTAAAAGTAAAGTAACAAAACAGTGAAACACCTGCTGCAATTTAAGAGAAATTGGCCCCATATTAATTTGCTTCTGTAGGCTGTGGAGCATCTGTCCAAACCATATAGTCAGTTAGAATTTTCCTCCTTCAGCTTTAACAATTGTATATTTTTTTCTTTTAATTTATCATTATTATTATTATTTGGCATTTTGTAGCTAATGAGATAGTTCATTTGTATCAGATATTAGCAGAACTCACATTCATCATCAGATTTCAATATCCCCTTGCTCACTGATATGGACAAACTACTGGATTAGACAAGAAGGCTCTTCAAATTAAAACTTTTTTCTCTTTGATTGAACTTTTTTGACTGGATTTAACAAATTTCCAAAGGAGTAGTATGATAACACAAGAAAGACCACCTACCACCTCTCAGGTACAGTAAAAGAAGATAGAAGCTAAATATTTCTGTTACTATTACCCAACAGCCACTTCTTTCCTTGAAGCATAGCTTAGCATGCTGTACACTTAGCAGTAGTCCTGCTAGGTTTAAGAATGAAGAAACATAACTAAATTTCTTGACCCTCTTTTACCCTGCCTTAACATCTCCACAGTCATTTCATCTTCAGTTTGCATTCCCGAAACTTAAGCAGACACTATGAGTTCTTACAAGTTTGTTATGTCAATAAATTCACTTTTTTCATTTCACCTTCTGAGTCATTAGAAATTTCTCTGAATTACCTTAGTAGTGAAGTACACAGTTTAAACCACACAATGAACTAAGTTTATATCTCTCCTGTGTCTATCCTTGTGTTGGTGTGGGTCTCACATTTGATATTTTAGAAGGAGCAAAGAAAAGGCTTTCTAGTGTTGCACTACTATTTCAGGAGCAACTGGCGCCCTAGACAGTCCCTACCCTGTCATCTTGTATTTAGTTGATAACCAAACAAGAAGTTGTCCACAACTTTCAGAAACAGTAGCAGAGTAGCACCAGCTTGTACTAGTGCTTTGCTACAGTTACTGACGCAGCCACACACAGACATCCACCCACACCCACACCCACACAAGCACACACACACACACACACACACACACACACACACACACACACACACACACACACACATGTTAACAGCAGATAAGTATATTTGTTTAAGCAACCATGATATCAGCCACAACTACTTAAGTGCCAAAGCAGCAACTCTTCTGTAATGCCTTTTTGTCACTTAACAGCTAGGCCAGTTCACCCTTTCACCCCTGTGTAGCTACAGTGCCAAATAATGAAATCAATAAAGCCACAGGACACTCATAATAATTATCTGGACATGCAGGGTTGAAGGTCACTGTTGTAATTGCTCAGTTTAGCCACCCACCCCAAAAAAAAATATGTATGTATGTGTGTGTGTGTGTATATATATATATATATATATATATATATATATATATATATATATATATATATATATATATAGCTATACAGAGATATATAGATATATCAACATATATGTGAGCAGTGCTGCAACAATAATGGCTAACTGGTGAGGGACAAATGGATTTCAATGGTTTTAGATCACAGAAGTTTACAAAGACAGATAAAAAGGAGGGATGTGCAACCATTGTATTTTTCTATCTTTGATCACACTCTCGTACATATTTGTACTTGGGGAATGGTCTTAGATCAAATTGGTTGTGCCAGTTTAGGGCACCTATAATTGTCGTTGCTGGACGTCCCAGTGCCTCAGTAAAGAAAAGACCACTCCATATTACTATTGCAACCATTTACTGCAGAAAGCCATGCATCAATTAAGCAATCATTTTCTTGTAAATCATTTACTATTCAAATATCAAACAGCAAACAGTTAAACTTTCATACCAACATTCACAGATTTCAATTAATACAGGTTGACATATCTTCTGCCTGTTCTAGCCAGCTCCTCCCAACAACTGTAGGCGCACTCAGTGCCTCCTCAGCCCCAGTATGACTCCTGACTTAGCCTGACTGTATTCTCCATCTTTAAATTAATATAACCAGTAAATGAGAATCAGAAAAGAGAAAGGAAGAATCAAGGGGAAAAGACCAGCTGCAACAGCCCTTGCCTTCTGCTGTCTTGCCAGACTTACTATTGGTGTAACTTACAACTGTGGGAGGGAGGGGTGATATTTCCTGAAGCCCATCACTTGAATGATAACTTCACAATGCCAGATGGTTTGTGAAACAAGTAGTACCTCCTCCAAACAAGCTGATGCAGTCAAATTGCCATGACAACTGGTTTTACATGCCAGACACTCAGCTGTCATTGCTGGACTTCCCTACACCCAAATAAAGACCAGACAACTCCAATTGCAGCTGTTTACTGCAGAAAACAATATATCAATTAACTCATTTAAGCTTATAACTCCATTTTCATATATTCCCAGTTCACAACCATACCACCTTTTGATGTCCAGACCTTTTTTGGGACTGGCTTTTTTAACCAAGTGACTTCTCAGCTAATAATAGGCAGTATTAGAAAGTGCAAAGTGGTGTTAACACAATGACAGTAAGATTTTTAATCTAGGATTTCATATAGTAGAGAAATTATTTAATATGCTACTTATTTTTCATATTTTCGTATTTATGCTCATATTTTCATAGTTGAGATGCCCATCTGTAATTTAGGGATATGGTGTGAAATGCCATGGTGGGAGACAGGAAAATTCATTGTCAAGGTCCATTTATATCACACACTACTTGTGATATTGCTAGTTGTTTGTTAGTAATTATGAAAATAAACAATATTGGCATGTGTACTTAATACTTCAAATTCTAAATGACTTACAAACTGTTGCATAACATCAGGTAAAACCTTAGATATGTTTCAGGAAACTGTCTTTCATATTTGTAATGTAATTTGCACATCTTTAGTTATATTTAGTGTTGTTTATATTGCTAATTATACAATTAAGCATAAGTTTCACATTTCTGCAAATATCTCAGTAAACATACATTCATAGAGAAATTACTTGTTGTCATGTAAGCGCTCATGCCTGGTTAACAAACATGTTCTAATAATATATGTCTAATTAGTACAGTTTCCAAGATTTTACAATTTGTTTGTGAAAGTTTAACAAAAATATAATTTGGGGTTTGTGTGCATTATAATATTTTTAGTATTTATAGAAAGACTATGAATGCTTATTATCACTGCAACAAACACTTCTTACTGATAGTATTTCTATTTGCATAGTTTTAATAGCTTTTATTGTTTACAAAGTATGTAAACTTGATTATCTTTAAGTTTATTTTTTTAGAAAATGCTCTGAAATACAAGATGTGTGTAGGCTGCTAGATGTGTGACATTCCACACCACATAGGTTAATGAGTTAAGCAATCATTTGCTTAGAAATCATTTACTATTCAAATAAAAAAGCAGCAAACTGTAAAACTTTCATACCAACATTAAAAGATTTCAATTAGTGCAGGTTAACATACCCACCGCCTGCCCCAGCCAGCTCCTCCCAAAAACGGTGGATGATATCGGTGCCTCCTCAGCCTCAATATGATTCCTGACTTAGCCTAGTTATATTCTATGTCTTTAATTTAATATTACCAGTATATGAGATTCGGCAAAGAAAAGAGGATGAAAGGGGAGAGAGCAACCACAACTGCCCTTGCCCATTAGCATGGTCCCATGCTGTCCCCCCTTTTTCTAAACCTTGAAGTTATCATTTTGTTTTCTTTTGCAAAGATGCCAAAGTGCTACTATATCATATTCTGCATGTGCATTGCAAATTGTGAATTCAGTAAATCACAACCAACATTTAAATTGACCCCATCTGAAATATAAAAATCTGGGTCAAATTTGTCCAAATTGGGATGATGTCATGAAAAACTCCAATAGTTTGGAAGCTCTTGCTATTCTGGCATTTAGAAATCAGTGGGTAAATTCTATTGCTGTAGGTTTATGAGCTCTGTTCCAGTTCAGTCTTGATAAATAGCTGACCATGTAATTATAATATCAAAGAACTTATGTCGTAACACACTTAGGTTGGTCAAGATTTTGCTGTGATGCTTGCACTTTGGAAGTTAAGCAAGATCATTGCCTCCCAAATTTATGCTTAATGCTCCAGGTACTCTGTTGAAATTGAACCAGTTCTCCAGTGATGTCAATAACAGGAACCAGGATAAGCCTGGGTGACCTACCCAATCAGTGCTGTCCAGAACTTTGGACTGAGACCAAGGTTCTTTCCATTAACTCTTATGGAAGCTCTTTGGGCTGCTTTGCAGACATGGACCTAAAAGGAATGTACAACATTTTAATTTCATGTGATGCAGCTTAAGCAGGCATTACATTTCCATCTATCTGTGTGTTTTAAAACCTCACTGAAATGCCCTTCCTCATCTAAGTCAGACAATGTTCCTATTCTAAAGGAGGGAGAAGTGTAACCTTTAGGTGCAATGCCTTGATTTATTAATGTTTTTCTTAATGTGGTGTTAACTCCTGCAGCTGCAGTTGGCTTTCCTTTTAGGTGCTAAAATATCAGCTGTTATGAATGAGCATTTCCTGAAATTGTTTGACTTACAAGGGCCCAATGTAATGAGCAACATGACAATGTTTCATCTTTGTTCAACAGAATTTGTTCACCTTGATACAGCTGGTCCAATTTAAATGTCTTAATCAAAATTGAAACATTTCTGTCTGGTATCAGTACCTCTGAAACATTTCCATCTGGTATCAGTACCTCTTACTAATAGAGAGACTGTGACGACTCATTGATTCTGAAGGCACCAGAGTAAACTCATATGAATAATGTAGCCCATAATGCTAGAGAATGGAAATCCTTGACTGACTCCATTATCCCTCTTTATTACTAGGGCAGCAATTGAGCCCTGATATGCTTCCTGGGTGTCTAATAGTGGCATCCATGCAACTCCAACCTTTCATTAATCTCTTGACAACCAAATGTTGAGTCAGATTGGGCAGATGTATGCACTAGGCTAACCAGCTTTTAGCTGTCACTTGTGTATTCATAGAGCCTGGAGAATTACTTAAAGCACACCCATGAGTGAGTAGCAAATCCTGAGGTCTAAAGATGAATATCTGACCTTGGGAGACTGGTTCAGTTAAAACCTTTTGAATTTCTCCAAGTCTGATGTGCAGGCTCTCCTGGTGTTTGAAGACCATGGGTTAACTAGTAATGTCAACATCATAGATTCATATGTTCACAGGTAAGTACTAGGCTAGCTGCCATTATGGGCCATTTCAAGCCTAGCCAATTTCTCTTTTAGTGCTCAATATAATAATACTCAGGTAGCACTGGATAATATGCCATAGAGTATATATATATATATATATATATATATATATATATATATATATATATATGTGTGTGTGTGTGTGTGTATATTATGCAAAAATCTAAAATGAACAGATTTTATTCTTTTTGGGGGTATTATACATTCCATGATTTCATGATTTGTTCTTTAGTAACAAAAGGAGACGCACATTTAGCTCCATGTCCTGATATAATATATTAGGTTTGATGTCCAGCAAGTACAATTTCCTAATTTTGGATACAAGGTTCATGATACAGGACAGCAGTGCTAAGAACCAAGAGTTTTGAAAATCACTTGTAAAGCATGGGAGGAGAGGCTAGCCTCTCGGAAGTTGATACCACATATGTTGCTTAATACCTTTCTCAGGAATTTTCTCTTGATTTCATCTGGTGATATCAACCTGCCATCTCCCAGCAGGCCTATATATTTACATCCAAAAAAATTGAACCAGTCAGAAGTAGACAGAATAGAGATCCCCACTTACACTGACGGAGTATATGGTATTGGCTATCCTATGACATTATTAACTTTCTGCTAGTACTTTAGCTTCAGACACTGAAGAATGGCTATCCTTATCCTAAGACAGGATATCCAGGAAGTAGGTACTCTTCATTCTGATGTGCAAGACCATGAAAACATCTGCCTCAGTACTTGTACACAGTGGAGTACCTGGAACCCACTATAAAGGAACAGAGCCACACTTGCTTTAACTTAATGCTCCATTCATCTTTAGTTTCAGTCCTCCTTCTTTAATGACAAAATGTGGGCTTGCACCAAAAAATGCTGGCCCATTGTCCTTTTAAGTGATTTAAAACATTTGTTGTTTAATCATACCTGTAGCATATCCAAGGGACACAAAAATCTTGAACAAAAATTAATTTGTAATAGCACTGATTCTGTCAAAGAAAGGAGATGCCAGCTGCTCCCATTTAATAAATAAAGTGATATATTTAATTACACAGTCTTTTCTGAATGGGCTGGTCAGGAAACAGTTTTGAACTACAAGAAAGGACATTAGGCAGTAACTGTTTATTTAACATGCATGTAACGTTTATATAAATGCAATAGTAGATAAATGGCAATGCAGCACAGGTTTTATGTATCAAATAGCAATGAGTGCAAAACTAACGAATACATTACATTACTTTTAGAGGAATTAGCTGATATCTGGGGAAAACCTGCACTGATTAATTTATTTGTTATTATTTAACCAGACATCAGGATTTTTTTTTTTTTTACTGTTCATAAATTTTGGGGAATGTTATTCAAAGATGCCAGTCAATTCTCAAAAAGAAGGCTCTTACCATGTGACATATGCAGTGTATACATTTCCAGGAAAAGTTCACTCTCTGGCCACAATGTGATAGTTGATTGAGTAGCTCACTACTGCTCAATCATTCTTCCCCATATGCTAAGTGGTCCTGCAGTTTGAAAGGATGTTGTAAAATGTAAAATATTACCAAATAAAGCTTTAACAATATACTAAATATCCATTCAACCAACTTAAACTTTAAACTAATGTAAAAGCAAAAAAGTAATTATATAGTCAACCGTCTGTTGAAAACATTTATGTTGCTGTTGTCTTTCGGCTTTTCCCGGTTAGGGGTCACCACAGCGGAACTCCGGTCTGCTAGTGATTGGCAGTAGATTTTTTACATGCCGAGTTGCCAGCTCTGATGCACAAGCTTCAACGAAGGTACGCCCTTTCACGCATGTCTCCACACAGAAGACGTTCTAGCTGAGAATCGAACAGGACAGCGTTGTACTGTGAGGTGACAATGCTACCTTTAAAGAATGCTTATTATGCTCTTAGTTAAGAGACAAGCTGTCTCTAAAAGGTCAAATGTGGATGAAGTTTTTAAGCAGTTTCAATTACTACATTATGGAGAAGAAAGTGTAAACTCTGTAGGATGTAAACCATCCCTGGTTATACACCCACCATCGCCTTTTCCCAATCATTAAACTTTTAATGGAAACCAGCTTTCAAATATTGTGCAGATAACTAAAATAGCCGCTTGCTTGTGAACTGTTACTGGTATATGTAAAGTCATAATTTAACAAACTATAAAGTAAAAAAACATATAATTTTAGCTGTTGTAAGTAATTTTACCAGCATTAGAATTAATCAAACTGCAATATTTATGAATGTTTTACATCAAAGATCAGCACTGTAGCAAGTCTAGCCCATGCAATGTGTTAGTACACTTAACAGATCAAGTAAAAAATGCCAGTAATAGGACTGAAGCAAAAAAACTGCCACAACCTTATATTTAACACGTTTCGTCCACTTTAATGATCATGAACTTCATCAGAAATGTCATCCACACATTTTAAGTCATTTAAATACTAAATGAACCATCTCATGTGATCTGAAAAACCAATAAGATGTGTAAAACACTTAATATATTTTTTAGAAATTCAGCTTTCTTAAAAAACATAAACCATCCAAATTAAAATATTTTTATACTACAGTATACAGATGAATAAAAGTGCATGTATATATACACATATATCACTAGTAAAAAATATATATATATATATATATATATATATATATATATATATATATATATATATATATATATATATTTAATTATAACCTTTGTGCTTGTAAAAAGCACTTTATGTTACTCATATCATTCAATCCAGGAAGCTGATCTGCATTAAATAAAATCTGCCACAAGGTTTCTTTACATTCCAGAATAACTTTAAAATTCCCAAGAAATGTGTCATCACTAACTTTTTCTAACACAGAAAATGAAAACATTTTGTAATTTGAACAAGTGATAGCGTGCTTTGCAAACGCATTAGACGTATCCGTTTTTCTTATAGCTAAAATATGTTCATATATACGCCTATTTAGCGTTCTTATAGTTTTACCTATATAAAAATGTTCACATGAAACACACATAGCAACATAAACCACATTTTTAGTCTTACAGGTATAATGTCCTTTACTATGAATTATCTTATTCGCATGCTTGAAAAACAGTGTATTAGTACCAGAAATGTACCTGCACTGTTTACAAGTTACACAAGGGAATGTACCAAAATTGAAAGTAGTCCAAACATCAGTGTACTCACAAGTATCTCTTTCTAAAATGGTCTTAATGTTAACCGTCCTCTTAAAAGTAAAAAGTGGAAATTTATCAATAACAGTACACAAATCAGTGTTACCCAACACCACCTTCCAATTATTCCAAATAATCTTTCTGATGATTGCCATCTCATTGGAAATTGGAATAGGAAAAGCCAACCTGTAATTACTACAAACACTTTCTACAACATTATTTACTACATTTGAGTCATTGATTTGATTTAGTATAGGGCATGCTTTATGGACCTGAGATCAATGACTTCTCTTAATATATTATTTAGCCAAATTTTGTCATAACCTCTTTCCACAAAAAAGTTCACCAATTTAGCTGTTTCATTTAGAAAGGTTACATCCCTACTAGTCAAACGACTCAATCTAATTAACTGTCCTTTAACTACACCACATTTCATAAAAGATGGATGTAAACTATTGTGGTGTAAATATTGGTTGACAAAAGTGGACTTTGTGAAAATACTGCTCTCAAAATGTGTATGTTCTTTATTAATTCTTAAATGTAAATCCAAAAGTCTATGTTGTCTCCAAAATTACCAACAGTGAATTTCACAAAATTAGTAGAACTATTTAAATAATGCACAAATGTATGGAAGGAATCAACATCCCCTTCCCAAGCATGCGAATAAGATCATGCATAGTAAAGGACATTATACCTGTAAGACTAAAAATGTGGTTTATGTTGCTATGTGTGTTTCATGTGAACATTTTTATATAGCTAAAACTATAAGAACACTAAATAGGCGTATATATGAACATATTTTAGCTATAAGAAAAAAGGGTACATCTAATGCGTTAGCAAAGCACGCTATCACTTGTTCAAATTACAAAAAGTTTTCATTTTCTGTGTTAGAAAAAGTTAGTGATGACACATTTTCTGGGAATTTTAAAGTTATTCTGGAATGTAAAGAAACCTTGTTGCAGATTTTATTCAATGCAGATCAGCTTCCTGGATTGAATGATATGATTAACATAAAGTGCTTTTTACAAGCACAAAGGTTATAATTAAATATATATATATATATTTTACTAGTGATATATGTGTATATATACATGTACTTTTATTAATTTGTATACTGTAGTATAACATATTTTAATTTGGATGGTTTATGTTTTTTAAGAAAGGTGATGAATTTCCAAAATATATATTAAGTGTTTTACACATCTTATTGTTTTTGCAGATCACATGAGATGGTTCATTTAGTATTTAAATGACTTAAAATGTGTGGATGACATTTCTGATGAAGTTCATGATCATTAAAGTGGACGAAACGCGTTAAATATAAGGTTGTGGCAGTTTTCTTGCTTCAGTCGTACTATTGGCATTTTTTAATTGTTTTTTTGTGTGTGTTAGTGAAGTTTTTGCAGTTAATAAATAATCCATTTTTATCTTTCCACACAATACACAGGAGAAAAATACTGTCTGACTTCATTAAGTGCATGGAAATCCTCCACATTCATGTTGAGTTTCTGCCTGCTCTTCCAAGCAGTCAATGTCAACCTCAAATATGTTTTTCTAAGCTTCTTAGTTAATTCAAAACCCATGTTGTCTACTGTAATGAGCAGGTCTATATTACATCATGAAAACCCCTTTCAGTGAATGGCTCTTTGCCGAATAATGATCAGCAAATCTAACTCCCACGAATGGACATTTCAGCAAATTTCTTCCTAGGGGAAAAACACTTGGCCATCATTGGGAATTTACCATTTTCCCCACTGTAATGCAATCTCAAAGTTGGTATATTTAGTTAGGGGGTGTGGGGCACAGCCCTCCCACATTGGGGGGATGTGGGCAAAGTCCTCTACTTTGAAGGGTTTTAAATTTTGTCTGGTTTTAGTTTGTCAAAATGTTTTTTTCTGTAGGAAAAAAATTTGCTGGAATGACTGTTCGAGGGATTTAGATTTCGCTGGTTATCATTTGGCGAACAGTCGTTTGCTGAAAGGGTTTTTTGTGGATGGAATATAGACCAGTAATAAGCTAGCCAATAATTAGTCCATAGATTCATAGGTTCATAGGTTCATAAGTTCATAGGTACAAGTTGGGCAAATGATCACTGGTCTCTTTATAAGCCTAGATGTGCAACCCATCTCAATTGTGTCCCTATTTATCATGGGTGTTTATAAGGAGGGAGTATGTTAGTTAGGAAGTTTCTAGAGATTATGTGGAGTGGTAAGTTAGTTTGGGCATTTCTGTCTGTATCTATCTACCTGAGTGGTGGGGACTAGACCTGGAGTGAATTTCTGTTTTCCCATTCATTGGTCAAGGTTACACTTAAAAAGGGTTAGGGATGCACCCAGTTTCACATGGATGGGGAGCCTGTTCCAGAACATGGGGATCCTCTGAAACACATATTTGTCTCACCAACATGTCTTATTTATGTCACAAGCAAAATTTAAATCATTTCATCTAGTGGTTCTGATGCTGTTCATTTTACAAATGTGCAAAAGGTCAATCAGAGCTGGATCTGAGGATGCCTTGTATGGCAGGCATAGATTGCCTCTCAGTAACCTATAGGAAACAAGAGTATAGAGATAGAGCTTTAAGGTAATTTCTGTAGTACAATACATTTATATCCTGGATTCTTCTAGTAAGGAACCTTTGTAGGCATTCCAACTTTTGCATATGTCTGGTCAGGTACATGCTGATGTGGGCATTATACTCAGTGATGCGTATAAGAACTAAACAAAGTGTCACTATGACTTTGTTGGACCTGGATGCCATGTCCTTACTGATACATTGGGTGACATAGAATGATTTTCATACTACCTTGGCCACATGTTGGCCAAAGGCCAGATTACAGTTTGCATATGTTCCTAGATCCCTGACTACCAGGTCACCCCTTGGGGGTGTCTTATCAATGGAGGAATTTGCCTAGGTGGCAGCTTTCCAAAAAGGAACTATAATGCATTTCTTGGCATTGAGCTTTAAGCTGTGACTTAGACACCACTTAGTTGTCTGTTATAGACCCTCTTGTAAGATATTTGTGTTATGAGGAGAATCAGTGATAGAGCTTCCATTCTTCAGTCACCTGTGAACTTGGTCAGACAAAGGCCCTTGATATTAGCCTTTACTTCTAAGAATTAGATGCCAAATAGGAGCAGTCTTAGCATGGAGCCCTGGGGTACCCCTGCTGGTGATCTGTATCTTAATGGAGGTAGTTTCACCAATCCTGACTTCCTGGGTCCTGTCTGTGAGCCATCTGACAATCTAACAAGTTATGTAGGGGTTTATGCCCAGTTTAATGAGTTTGTCAACTATACTCAAGTGTGGTATTGTATCAAACTCTTTAGCCAGGTCCAGCTAGGCAGTATTCATCATTTTCTCCTCACTCATTGCCTTGGTGACCATCTCCAAAAGTTCACCAGGTTTAGTAGGCACGACATTCCTTTGTCAAACCCAAACTGGGTTTATTCCAGTGTCTGAAGTAGGACAATAGCAAACTTAAACTCAAATGCATGCATTAAACATTGTAATTAAGATTAAACATTTAGTTAACACTTTTAGTGCATTATCTCTGGAAGACTAAGTTCATGTAATATAAACAGCTAACATTGAAAACTAGAAAAAAATTCATAATTAGTATTACAATTTCTTAACCTGGAAGAGATGACTGAAGCATAACAACCAAGAGACAGAAATATCTAGATGAGAGTACTTAACACTTTGGTCAGCCATTTAACATAATTTGATTCATACAAATTTAACTTACTTTCTCTTTATTATTCAAAGTATAATGCATTAAATGTAAATTCAGGGAGATGCATTAAACCTTTCCCTCCGAATCAAACATTGTTAATTAAACAAACTGAATACAATACAAGTAAAATTCCAAGTTCATATAATACAGTAAACTGAAGTCTCAGTATTGTAAGGAAGATCCATTTCTTATTAAAAACTGCATCCTTTTTACATAAAAAGAGATAACTGGAGCAGAGAAGCAAAGAAGCAATAGTGGTTCCATAAGCATTCTTTACAGTTCAGTCAGCCAATTAACTTCTTTTCACTGCCATCAAATGCAGTCTTCTGTTTCACCATCATCCTTTTTTAAAAGAGATGACAATGGCTCGATTACTTATTCTGCTGCTTATTAACATCTGTAAATGCTCCTTCTGCAGCTATAGTTCTGACTGTATTGTGTCTTTAGGAGAACTTTGAAGTACCTGCTTGATTTTTATCTTGATTGTCGTGTACAAGATGTCGCTGATCCCTTTGGAAGATTCACTTTCGATTGTGCAGGATATGCAAACAAAATTTTCATTTTTCCTTGTCTGTACATACCTCTCAATTGTACCTCATTATGAGGAACGTACCTCATTTGGGGTCTTAAAAAGTTCATGTTCCTCGAAATTCCTCAAAGTTCCACATTGAAAGTGTCTGTCACACATTCAATGTTAGGAATTTTTTTAAGTGAAATCCATGGTAAATTGAAATTAATCATATTAATTCATTAAAGGATCTTCTTTATAAGTAAAACCAGCATATTTTAACCATCCTATGACCTTCCTAGTTGAAGTTGTTAGTAAGCCATTAGTATGTGTTCCACATTTTGCCCATTTGTTCTACATTATGAAGGCGAGTGTTCCTCATTTTGGCGATGGAAGGTTGAGAGCTATGTGTCTGTATAGTAAAATAGCTTAATTAAAGATAGTTGCTCTCCTAGTTTCTGAATAAACACAGTCACACAGAACTCTGTGGTCTCTGGTTTTCACCACTTTTGCTGAGAATATTTAGAATGCACATGTACTTTTAGTTTGCTTTTAGATGATGAGGGAGGAATACCTTCTGAGCTTTCTCTGTACTAATTAGTTGAGTAGGTATCCCTGAACATTCAGATACATTTTCAGTAATGTATACAATATATCTAGCACCCTACCCTATTCCCACTCTGGGATGCCTGCAAAATAGATTTTTGTTTTCATCTGTCTTCTGCATCTATTAATATTTTTTTTTCCAAAAGTCAGTCTTTACTTGTGAAGAATACATCTGCTGTGCAACGTCCTTAAATCCTGCCCCAGTTCCAGTAACAAATCAGAATGTGCAGGCAAAACTGTTTCTATATCTCACAGCCTTTTATCTGAATGAGCATTATAATCTGACAACATGGAATTAATATTTTGCACTTCACTAATGACCTTCACATCTATAGTCTAGCATAGTTTGTATAGATTTATTTTTCTGGGATTGTAGCAGATCACATTGAACACTCTCCTGTATTCTTAATGTAAGCTTGACCTAGTGACAACTCAGCTTCTTCCAGAAACTTTAGCTGGATAGATTTGTTTCTTCTAATTTTTTAGTATTAATGCTCACCACACACCCATGCGCGCACACACACACACACACACACACACACACACACACACACACACACACACACACACACACACACACACGTTCAAACTGCAGAAGTCCAGGGTATGTTGATTTATTTAGATGCTTTGAAACGTTGCAGAAGAATATCACTTACAGATAATATCCAGATGACTCAACCAGCATCCTGTGCTAGTATTGAGAACTAGCACATCATCTCAGCTCTTCATGTGAAGAGAAAAAAAAATGTAGCAAGCAACTGCTACAGTTTATACTGTGCACAAAGTGCTACAGTAGTCAGGCTTTAATAAATTTTTTTTTTTTATTTTAGACTGCAGAAAACTGCTTGCTCCATTGCTATAATTTATACCCCATATGGAACACTTCAGTACACATTTCAGATAAAAAAGATCCTTTTAATCTTTAGCAAACTGCTTGCTATAGTGTAGTAAGCAGTTGCTAAAGTTCAAATCAGACACAAAGTACTACAGCACTCAGGTTTGACCGCAAATGCAATACTGGCTTTTAAACGTTGGTATGCATTAAAGAGTAATCAGAATTAGCTGATCGAGCCACTCCCAATAGTTTGCTCTCAGGGCAATTGCCGGTATCACCCCAGCCTAGTTCCACTACTGATAAAAATCAGATACCATACATGTGACGTGTTCATAGGCAAGTACAGGTAGCTTCCAAGAGTAGAGCAAAGCAGGAATTATCTCCTACACAAAATGCTACATTATTTATTTGCAAATTTACAACAGTATAGCCCCTGCCTATATCTATCTATATATATGTATATAGGTGTGTATATATATATATATATATATATATATATATATATATATATATATATATATATATATATATATATATATGAATTTGCTAGCGTTATTTCGAAAGGCAAAACATTTGCCATTCAAAATAATGAAGAGTTAAACTGAAACCAAACTTTTTGGATGTACACAATGTCACCCCAAATGATCGACACATTTGAGTCGATATTTTTGCCAAAAATGTCACTTGATAGCCATATAGGAACAGATGCAAATCAAACTCCTATATGATATATCACGTTTTTGCAGGGGGGCAAGCCCCCTTGCACCCTCTGTGAGGGCTGTGCCCCCCACACCCCCTGACCCCCTGCTACTAATATATTCCAACTCTGAGATCACACTACAGTGGGGATATGGATGAATTTTCAATCCACACTGTACCGCAATCTCCATACATATAGTCAGACACACTTATGCGAATGCACTACTGCAAGTGTGTTCGACTATCCCATACATGTAATTCTGATTTTCAGCAGCATTACTGCTGACAGAATGTCGTTCACACAAATGATAGTAAACTTATATATATATATATATATATATATATATATATAACAACATTGAAAGTCATAATAAAATACATTTAGCTGTATGATTCACATGTGTGATGCTATACATAATAATGAGGTCAGAATGTCGAAGTGCCTGTAGCGAACGTATCACTTTCACACTTCAAGGCCAAACATTATGATTACCATCTAGACTCTCTGATGACATCCTAATCAGAATAGATAACAGTATTTTGATAAATAATGTATCTGTGGATCTCACCAAGACATTTGAGCTTGTAAATTACAACCTATTATTCAAAGCAGCAGACTGGTTTGAAAACTTTTACCCAGATTCATGAATGCCTGCTTATCATGCTAAGCTCATGTGCATGGCAAACAGTGTTGAACAAAGAGTTTCCACTGAGGAAACAGCAGTACTTGTCACTGTAGGCTGCAAAACAAAGGTTAGCAGCTGATTGTGTAACTTTGGAATGGTCTTTTATCTGTTAGTATAAAAATATTACATTTGAGTCGAATCACTGCTTATCTTGTTGAGCTCCATTTGTGCCTGATGGAGAATACTTCTTAAACAATCTGAATTACAGAGCTACATAAGTATATTTTTTGCACTTTAATTGTTCAGTGTTTCTTATCAGCACTGTACTGGTTGCATTAATTTTGCTTATCAGTACTGCATTGTTTTTTTATTTATTTGTGTAATTGTTCTGCACTCGTTTACTGCACTGTTGTATTTATTTTGCTTATCAGTACTGCATTGTTTTTTATTTATTTGTGTAACAGTTCTGCACTAGTTTACTGTACTGTTTTTATTTATTTATTTGTTTGACTGAATAATTTACTTTTCTGTGTCTCCATTTATATAATTGCTCATCTGTGGTTGAATTTTTGTACAGTTTGTGGCTTGTGCTGTTGCCTGCCCCTACTGGGAGCTTGTGGTGTACACAGTTCAGAAAGCTAAAACTGGTCAAACAGCTTCTGTGTTATCGCTTTGTCTCAGGGTGTGACTTTGCGAGGGTCTTTTATTTGTTGGTATAAAAATATTACATTTGAGTTGAATCACTGCTTATCTTGCTGAGCTCCATTTTTACCTGATGAAGAATACTTCTTAAACAATCTGAATTACAGAGCTACATAAGTATATTTTTGCACTTTAATTATTCAGTGTTTCTTATCAGCACTGCACTGGTTATGTTTATTTTGCTTATCAGTACTGCATTGTTTTTTATTTATTTGTGTAACAGTTTTCACTAGTTTACTGCACTGTTATATTTATTTTGCTTATCAGTACTGCATTGTTTTTTATTTATTTGTGTAACAGTTCTGCACTAGTTTACTGCACTGTTATATTTATTTTGCTTATTAGTACTGCATTGTTTTTATTTATTTGTGTAACAGTTCTGCACTAATTTACTGCACTGTTTTTATTTATTTATTATTTACTTGTTTGATTGAAATATTTACTTTTCTGTGTCCCCATTTATATAATTGCTGATCCGTGGTTGAAGTTTTGTATAGTTTGTGACTTTTGTCCGCCTCTACTGGGAGTTTGTGGTGTACTCAGTCCAGAAAGCTAAAACTGATCAAACACCTTCTGTGTTATCTCTTTGTCTCAATGTGTGACTTTGGAAGGGTCTTTTATCTGTTGGTATAAAAATATTACATTTGAGTTGAATCACTGCTTATATTTGCTGAGCTCCATTTGTGCCTGGCGGAGAATACTTCTTAAACAATCTGAATTACAGAGCTACATAAGTATATTTTTCGCACTTTAATTGTTCAGTGTTTCTTATCAGCACTGCACTGGTTGTATTTATTTTGCTTATCAGTACTGCATTGTTTTTATTTATTTGTGTAACAGTTCTACACTACTTTACTGCACTGTTTTTATTTCTTTATTGGTTTGACTGAATTATTTACTTTTCTGTTTCTCCATTTATATAATTGCTGATCTGTGTCTGAATTTTTGTTTTTCTCCCACGCACCCACCCCATTGCAGTCGTGCTCTTACAGTTGTTGCTTTTGCTGTTGCCCACCCCTACTGTAAATTTGATAAGGGACACTCCCATTCCCATCTCATTAGCTCATTCTACCCAATACAGTGATCATTTGGGAAGGTCAAACCCTTTAGTTCCTTAACCTTGAATTTTCTTCTGTTCCTCCTCTCTCCCTCTCCTCCTCTTTACCAAAAAAAAGAAAAAAAAACACTTTATTCAGCTTCTTTTCTGTACTTGTGTTTATTTCTCCTTCCTACTCCATTACTTCATCTTGCTTTTTCTGCTACTTGCTGTGTCTTGTTCTCTAAAGTGTTCAATTGCATCCTTTCTGTTACATTTATTACTGCTTGTTTATAGCCTGTTTAAATTGTAAGTGTTATTCTAAGCAACTTAGTTTTGGTTTAAGCACTTAGGCTTTAGGCTAACCCCTTTGCTCTCTTTGGCCTATTCTATCAGATTCTGAAAAATATGGATGGTCAATTTTCTACAGTTTCTCCTGCCAGTCTGGTTGATATGGCTATCATCTGACAGTGTAGCAACTACCTTATGTACACAGATGACCACTTACTACTACCACCTAGGAACACAATTTGCAAGAGACGCATTTACATTAGGAACCTAGAGTCCAAGCTCTCTCCCTCACAAACCAGCATATCTGGCACTGAGAAGACTGTCAACAAAATCACTACACCTCAAACACCACCCAAACTTACACAATACACACCCACATATGTGGAGGTCCTCAACAAAAACATACCCAAACAAAGGAGACCTCCAAGGCAAAAACCTCGAAGGCAAATACACATGTGATCTCCACAGCCCTCCACACCACAAACAACTCATAGTTCACACACCTCTGTCTCATAGCCACTAAGACTTAACCATAAACCCAACATATTAGTCATAGGTTACTCCATTGTGAAACACACAGATGTGCCTCTCACCTGGCTGGATAAGGAGAAAGTCACGGTTAGTTGTCTGTCAGGGGCTAGAATCCACCATATCACACATGCACTCAAGTCTCTCAACATCAGGTACTGTTATGACTCTGTCATAGTCCATGTTGGTGTGAATGACTTGAGATGTACCTACCTGGACTATATGAAGAGAGACATGATTGAACTCGCTGAATATATGTCCCAGGCAGGTATGTACATAGCCTTAAGCAGCATTTTACCATCACCCAGAATGATGCTAAATACAAACAGAAAATGATTGACTTTAACAATTGGCTTAGTTTCCGGTGTCATTCCAGGGGGATCCAATACCTGACAGCCTGGGAAGATATGACCAACAGACTACAATGCTTTGCCAGAGATGACCTGCATCTGTATCACCTGGGCTTCAGGATTCTGGCAAAGGCTCTTGCCTCCCCTATAGTGCCTTTTTTAGGAAAAGTGATGAGGTTAAAACTACCAACATAAAAATTTCAACAAAACACAAATTAAAGGTCATGCCACTAAATGCTAGGAGTCTAAACACAAAACTGCACTCATTGCAAGCATTCATAACCCTGGAAAATGCTGACATCTGTGTGGTCACAGAAACCTGGTTTAAAGATGCAGTCAGCATCCCAGCCTTACCTGGTTACTCATCCTATCATACATTCAGAACCCAAACTGTGGGTAGTAAAGCCAAAGGAGGTGGAGTTTCTGTATATATTAAAGATATACACACCTCCAGGCTGGTCAAACAGTATGACACACAGGAGACATTCCAGGTGCAGTTAACTATTGACAAGACCCCTATACAAATAATACCTAGTTACCAGCCCCCAAATCTGACCCAAAATGCCCAAACTGCCTATCCAGACCTCTTCAAGTCTATCAAGATTCAACCCTTTACCCTAATCCTCGGTGACTTTAACTAACCCAAACATAGATTGGAAGAACTACTTTTGCCAGAACACAAATACCCAGAGATTCAATGCAAATGCTAGTCAAACCTCCCACAAGAGGTGATAATATATTGGACATGGTATTAAACAACATGAGTTACCACTGCAGCATCCCTGCAGTATCATCCTCCCTTGTAAGATCTGACCAAAAAGCGGACTCGTTTGAAGTCACACTCTCCCCTGACCCACCCCCCCTCTAGCTAGGGTCAATCAAAAAAATCTTCTCCAAAGCTGATTACAGTCTCCTCAGAGATGGTATAAACAGCTTCACAACCCCCTCCTCCTCTCTAGGGACTGGCACCAGTATCCAAAACAATACCAAATTACTACATGAACATTTATATAGATGCATGGAATCAGGAATACCTGACAGGACTAAATCATCCTCCACAAGGAAGAGTAAACCTGTCTGGTGGACATCTGCAATAAATAAACTCTATAACAGAAGAAAAAATTGCTGACCAGGACCAAGAAGGAGCAGGTGCCCAAATGGAAGCAAGCTCTCCTTAGCCTAAACAAGCAAATAAAAGCACTAGTGAAATCCTCCAAAGCAAACTTTGAGTCCAAATTGGCCACATCTACTAGAGACAATCATAAGGCCTTGTTCACATATGTCCGTAATCTCAAAGGTAGCACCCAGATCTGTTCAGAAATGATGGTCAAGGACACCACATATACAAATGTTGTAGATATAGCAAACTTGCTGGCTGACAGATACAGACTAAATTTAACCCCTTTGTCCCCCCATCAGTAAATCAGGACATTCCCAGTATCTGCTCCCTTCCCCATATATCTAGGGATCAGGTTATCACTACACTCTCAAAGGCAAAAAATACAGCCTCCATGGGACCTGATAACATCCCAAGGTGCATCCTGCATGAACTCAGGCAGGAACTTGCAGCACCATTAGGCACCCTATTCAACCAAAGACTGAGTACCAGTTTTGTCCCAGCTGAGTGGAAGACAGCCACTGTCATCCCTTTACTCAAAGGTGGAGCATCCACTGATCAGGGAAATTATAGACCCATAAGCATAACTAGCCTGATCTGCAAGGTGATGGAACGGATTATCATGGACCTCATAAACAAGGACATTGGCAACCTCAAACACTCAATCCCATACAGTTTGGCTTCGTCAAGGGCAGGTCATGTCTGTTAAAGTTGGTTGACTTTTTTGAGACAGTCACCAAAGCCATGGATGAGGGGAAGACATTGCATACTACCTACCTTGACCTGGCCAAAGCCTTTGTCACTATTCTCCACTCGGGCATAATAGATAAACTCTCTCAACTAGGCATCAATCCATATGTTACCAGATGGTTAGCCAACTGGCTCACTGATAGAACCCATCTAGTCAAAATAGGGGAAGCCACCTCAAGCAGTAGACCCGTACTGAGTGGCGTACCCCAGGGCTCAGTCTTAGGGTCTCTGTTATTTGGGATATACTTTTCTGAGGTACAGGCCAAAACCAGTGGGTTATGGCTGACCAAGTTTACAGATGACTGCAAGTTGGGAGCTGTCATCAATTCCCCTAGTGATGTCGACATCCTCCAAGAGGGTCTCACCCAAACAAATGACTGCTGCCAGAAACATTGCCTCAAGCTGAATACAAAAAATGCATCATTATCCCCTTTGGAGAGAGAGATGTCCTCACAAATTATCACATTAATAATGTTCTAAGCACACAGTCAGTCATGAGGGATTTGGGCACACAGATTAATAGCAGCCTGACTTTTGACCCCCATGTTGCTTCCATTGTACGGAAATCTTTCTACATTGCTCACCTCATAAGTAAGGGTATCTTATCCAGGGATGAGGAGGTCATAACTTCTCTATATTTTTCCCTTATAAGGCCCATTATTGATTACAATGCCCCATTCAGCATGTGCCTCGCAAAGCACATACAGCAGCTGGAGAGACCACAGAGGTTCCTCACCAGGAGAATCCAGGGCCTCAAAAATCTACCATACACAGATAGGCTAAAAGCCCTATGCCTCTATTCTGTTTCATACAGACTCCTCGAGTCTATGTCAGAACATCGAATCAGTAAATGTTGAAAGCTCACATGAGTGAATATTCACGTCCTCGAAGTTGATATATTTTGTTTGTGATACAGTGAAGATCAGTATTTTTGCCCTTTCCTCACTGTAGTGCAATCTCGGAGTAGGAATATATATTTAGCAAGGAGTGTGGGGGCACAGCCCCCACAATACAGTTTTTGAGTATGTGAATATTCACTCATGTGAACGTTTGACATTTACTGATTCAGTTTTGCGATATAAACATGACTCCTCAGAGGTGACCTCTGTCTGGCTTACAAGGCGATCTCGGACCCCACCTTGATGGGACTGCTGCATATCCGCAAGTCAAATTCCACTCCAGTTACCCGCACACATGGCCTCAACATGGTCTGTGACATCAATAGGACTTGCAGGCAGGACAGATTTGTATCCCAGATAATCCCCCATCTATAAAATAAACTCCCTCTCCATGTCAAGCAGAGTACCTCTTTACCCCTTTTTAAGCACAATCTGGATAACTGGATGGGAAATAGAAAATGCATCCCTGGGATTCCACCTGTGTCCCTGCTGGACAGGGGCATCGGGTGCTGATTTGTCTATGCATGGGCTAAACTCTTGGCTAGGCTTATAAGGGCCTCAGGGCCAATAGCTTAGTAACTTCCTATGATCCTATGATCCTATGACAGTATAAAAAGCCATGGCTCATGCTAATGAAGAAAAAAATCATGGCTGAGTGATTCAGAAAAATATAAAGTAAGCTCAAACATGTCACACTCACTTTAGGTCTGAATTCCAATACATTCTAGAATACAGCCACAGGAGAACTTAAAAAAATGCTAGGGAGTTGCTGCAGCCATTATAAGTCTGTACGTGCAACAGGCTCTCATACAAGGTGCTGTTACTGCTGCCACTACCAGACCACAGCCTAGAAGGTGCAGGGTATTCAGATCAAGTTTCACCAGCCACAAGCTACAAGAAATTGAAATACTAGACTACTACAGCATGGACAGGTATACTATTCTACAAATAGTGGACATCTGCTGTCATTACCTGAGTCCTCATAGGAATCTTGGAGAATCTATTGCATTGGAACATAATGTATTTTACACATACTAGCTACAGGGACTTTTCATCGAATGAAACCTAAAAGAACGGCCATTAGCTCAGGTAAATCGAGTAACTATCAGGTCCAATATCAGCAAAAATAAACAAAAAGTCACTGGAACCATGAACCACTTTCAATAAAACGTAAACAAAAAAAATCATTGACCGAAGAATCCACTCAAAAGTTAAAATCATGCTAGTAACAATGTTTGCCCTCTTGGCTTCTTCAGGGAAAATGAAAAAAAAAAAAAACACAGGAGACACATTGGGGGTTTCACAAACCTCTGACTCAAGAATATTTGACCAGTTCCTCAATGAACTGTTTTAGCATGTGGGGGTGCATATCTGGCTCCCACTTACCCAGAGAAGAGACCTACCGCCATGCAAAATTGCTATTCCATTGCCCATTTCACTGAGGTACTGGGGGCACCCACACTGAAATAAAAGCCCACCAGGTGAACTGGGAAGGAGGTATATAAACATAAAAGGCTTTCACTCCATCCACTGTCAGGTGGTCTGTGTTGCACAAGGTATCATCAATAATGTGTTTTCACATTACTGTGGCAGTTTCCATGACTCTCCATAAGGCATACCTGTGAACTGCACCTATGATTTTCAAGTAGCAACTTTCCACAAGAACATCTACTGGGGGATGCAGGATATGCACTGGAACCTTGACTCATGACTCCTTTGAGAAACACAAACAACCCCACTTAACAAGGTTACAACACTGCACATGCACAGATTAGAAATACTGTACAGCATGCATTTGGACTGCTCACATCATGTTTCCACTGTATAGAAACATCTAGATTTGTCCTGCAACATGACCCTAGCATCTCTGTCAAACCTATGTCTATGCCATCTTATATAAGATAATAATCAGAAAGCAGTTACAGCAGCCCCCCCCCCCCAGGAAAGGGACTGCAGTTACCAGCAACACAGGTAGGGCCAGTGGATATAAACTTGGGGTCAGATGATAATCCTGCAGCTGGGAACCATCATGGCATATAGAGGTATGCACAATATTCCTGAAAATGGATAAGAGGCAGCAAATAGCAAATACACTCACTGCTTAATTTAAAAGTAAGCTAAGCAGACACAGACAGTAATATTGACACATGCAAGCAAGCCAGCTTTTGCTTACCCATGCAATGGCTGGCTGCTATGACCATCAGACATAAGCAACCACAAGCTATGAAGTTCTCAACAGCAATAACAATGGTGAGTGATGAACCTGTAATGAACACATAATCTTTACCTTGTATATGTGTTATGTTTCAACTCTGCACCAAGCATAAACAGCCTCATGTCAAGCAAACACACAGAGAATAGGATAATGTCAGCATAATCTGTACAGTTGGATGATCAAGCATATCTATACAACCGTATGACAACAGAAGAAAAGAGAATTAATTAAGACAAATGACAAATTACAACCCAGCAATACAAAGAAAAAGGCTGTTCACCAGTATCATGCATTACTTGCTCGCTGTTATGCATCAGACATAAACAGCCCAAGTCAGATGCCCCAGCAAGGGTCAGGGCAATCTCAGCATCATCTGCACAACAGGCTGCTCAAGTTATACCACATAAGTAATACTACTGCACTACTGCTAATATTAATATACGTGACCACTACAACTAATAACTGTACTAAAGTTAAGCAGAATAAACAAAATGGAAAAGTATTACACATGCTAATGAAAACATTGCATTTGATTAAATAAACATAAGCTGACTATTCTGTACATCAGCCATAGACAACTTTAAATCAAAGAAGTGTGCAAAGGGCAGGACACAGTCAACATCATTTGCGCAAAGTGGGGAGGGGAATTACAGGAGGGCAAGAATGACACAGGAGATGTGTGTAAGTTTCTGAGAGATGAGATCAGAGCAAGTATGCAGTGTCAGGGCCAGTATCTCCAGATGTAAAGAAGTCAATTTTGACAATTATTTTGTGTGTGTATGAGGCGCCATAGTCAACGTGAGGTATACTGTGTGTGGATCTGCAGGAACATAGCCATAGCATGTGTGCTAGCAGTATGCCCTGGCACTCTGGACACGTGTGAGTTGTGCATAGCACAGGATCAGTTTTATTGCTGATGCCACTGACCACATAAACTGCATCTGCCTGGAGATGCACTGCTAGTTCCATGACCCTGGCCAGAAGTCAGGATGCTACCTGAATGTGAAGATGTCTGCTGAATGAGGTATCATGATGATTAAGAGTCAACACACATGTGGCCGACTATGTCTGAGTGTGTATACATCCACCATTAACAAACCAGTGGAAGTAGTACCACTGTGATAGTGGTATCTGGAACAACCATGGCCACGTTGGCACACATTTAATGGTCTATCGGCTGTTTGGCCTCATGGATGCTGCTGCTCCCACAGTAAACACTTCATAACAGACACTGCATGGCCCAATGTGTTATTCATATGGTCCAAGGAGTCACACACATGGTTCAAGTCTACAACAGAATGCATGACATGCAGTTCTCTGGCTGTGTCTTCTGAGGCTCTGGAGAAAGTTGCATGTGTCTCCATGAAGGTCCTTCACATACACTGGGTGGTACCTATGACACCCCAATATCAGGCTGGAGGGCTGTAGGCATACCTTCTATGAGCACCTCTATTGACACCCCTATGTAGTAGTTCATCCTCATGAGGGTGAGGGGGAGATTCCACCACCTCTGCAACAGGGGTAACCACACTAACCTGATCAACCATGTCTCCATCAACCTGTTTACTCTCAGATGGCACTGTTTTATGCGCATACATAAGCATTTTATTTGTCCCCTGACTGTGGAGTGGAGATGTGGGAGCCACACCTTCATGCCAGACATACCCTGTTCAGCCCCCGACTGTGCGTATTCATCACTGACATACTTGTCAGAGGCTATCGATCCTCTAATGTCAGGAGTAGAGATGTCCATTTTGCTGGTACTAGCCTTACCTGTGAATATACCAAAAAAATAATAAAATGGAAGAAATGGAAGAAATGCAAAGATGTTAACAATATTCTGCCTACACCTGAACAAATCAAAAACATATGCAAATGCAAATAACCTTAGAGTATAAGATATATAATTAATGAAAAGAAATGTATACCTTTACCACACGCATGTATTCCTTGTTCCTCAATGCCAGATGTCCATAGACACAAAAATTTCATTTGATAGAGGTATTATAAGCATAACATTTAAGACAACTTCATAAAAACCTTTTTGAATTCTAAATAATTTATATATTGAATGGCATACCTAGAACATCACTAGCAGACATCCTCTGGCTGTACTCCTTCTCTGCCCCAACATCCATCACAGCATTGTTGAACAGTTGATATGATCTCCTCCATCTCATTTTGTGGTGGATTGGTGGAACGCCTGTACCAGTAGTTCACCACTCCCATGTCATAGCCTTTGCAATATCAGTAGCTTTATTAATCATATCATTGGCCTTATGTCTGGCACTATTGTAGCCATTGCCCTGGACAGTCACAGTATTGACATCATTAACCACCTGCTACCAGACACTGTAAAAGAATGGCTTATCAGTCAGTTGAGGATCGAGGAGCTGTGCCCCATGGAGATGGAGATCCCGGACTATGACCTCATTCTCAGAATCTCAGACAGGTGATTTCTATGGAACTGACACTTTTTTTCAATTTGAGAGTCATATCTCTGTTGTGATACAAAAAAGCATATAACCAACAAAATAACACACCAGGTGGTGGTGGGGTTACAGATTGATCTAATTCTGGGCAGCAACTACCTGTTATGCAGGTATTCTTTATATTCCTACAAGCATTTCTCAATATATCAGTGCAAGCCCTGTAATCTCCCATATGTCACACCTCACAAAAGAATAAAATGAATGACTACAGAATTAAACAAACTAGTTTCATGTACATAGAAGAACATTGTTTTTATATACAACTACTAGGATACAAAACAGCATGAGCAGAGAACTTGCTTAATGTAACAATAACCAATCAGACATTTCTGATTAAATCTTTGCATGAAATCCATGGAATGCTAGTAGGAATAACTACAGTAACCAGTGATTTGTTGGTTTATTTCAAAAGCACTACTTTGAAAGTTACACAGCAATCATTGTAAATAAAAGGATACAAAATGTTAAACTTGTGAGTGGTATAGGTACAGAACATGACGTACTTCAAAAGATTTCAGACAGTTCTAAAAGTATGGCAAATTCAACAGTTCTAATATCAGCAATGATTTTGTTTGACAGCACTTGTGAAAGTAGTCTTCCCTAACACAATAAAAGTTCTATACCCCAGATTCTTCTTATATCATTTAGATTACCATTGTGCACACTGAATATGCTAACGTGGTCTCAGCTTATTATTATTCCTGAATCACTGCATCTGCTCAATGTGCTGGGCAGGTAAATATGATTTTTAGTGCCTACACAATCATGTGCACATGTCCAAGAAGTACAAGAGTGAGTATTAAGACCTTTGGCTAGGTAATACCTTACACGTGTGACTCACTGGCTGTTCTGCAGGTTCAATTACTTATTTAACACTCCTGCTAATCAGACATACACCTGCAGAGGGTCTATCAGAGAGACGGTTTAAACTATAGTTACTGAGATAGGAGAGAACCTTGATACACACTTAGTTAACATATTCAAAGAAGATTAGGTGCCTGTTATGACAAAGTGGTCATAACTCAAACCATGCATACAACTTTGAGAAACAGAAAAAAAAAACATCATACTCATGTCAGATTGTGATACATTCACTGTACAAAGGTAATAGAATGAATAATGCACACAAACTGAAATCAGAAACTTACTGTCTTGCAGACAGTTGCTTGTATCCTCTCGTGCTGTAAAATCCTCAGATCTGCAAGGATCCCACTCCATTATTGTGTAGTAGCTGGTATTTATGAGATCTAAACTGTGTGCCAATTTCCTGCCATTTTCCAGAGATCTTTGAGAAAATATGGCACGTGATGGTGAGAGTAGTGAGTCATTTCAAGGACAGAGGTGGTGTAAGAAGTAGTCCAAAATTTTTGTAGGACTCCAATTTAAATGCTATGGACAAAGGCACCTACAGGATAACTATACTTGGTCACAGTACAAGGCTAAGGCATGGAATAGCTTAGCCGAGGCTGTTACCAGTACAACTGGCATCCCACATATGGATGGACAATGCTGTCACCATTACAGTAGCTTGAAAAAGTGAAAGCAATGACACTTTCATTGATGGGAAGAATATTATAGGACGCAATCACCCACCTCAGTTGTTTAATAATAGTGGCTCATAACCAGGCATTGAAATACCAATGACAATATAAAAAGTTTTTTTTTTGTTTTTGATTTTCTGTTGTGTGTAGCTTTGGCAGTGAATAAAAGAAACATGGAAGAAAATCAGGCAAGACTACAACACCTCAGTGAGGTACAGGGTTAGAATGGATCATTTATAACTGATTAACATTTCATAAGAGCACTGGTTGTAATAATAGGTTATAAGCTCTCTAGACATCAGTCCATAAATGTGTGTCAGACTAACAGATGAGTATACATTATCTACATAAACAAATTGTACATGCCTGGACAAATAGTTCTTGTAACACTGTATTAGGCAGTGTTTCAGTAAATGTAGATATCTCTGGGTTCAAATCCAAGCAACAATAATTAGTATTACTTTATATTAATTATTCTGCAATCAGTAAAACAGAATAACATTTTACTCAGTTCAGATATACATTTCCTGTGTTGTAATCATAAAACAGCTGCTCTATAGTCACATTATTCAATGTGTATAATATTGAGGAGATTAAGCTGCACTTTAACACAAATGTAAGGCTTTGCATTCATACATGGATGTGACAAATCAAAATATTTATGTGGGAATATGCATGTACTGGGATCTATTACAGTTGCATGACGTTTATGATATTTTTCTATGTTGTCTCTCCCCCTACCATATACCTTTTTTTCTTTTAGGACATTCTACTATAATTCCTTCTGTAGTACAGCCACCAGCGCAGGGGATCAAGCCACCTTCCTTGGCTATGGCAGCATCATCACAGGCAGTACAGACATCTAGCACATCTGGGGCAGAACCTGTCAGTGTTGCCACGATAACTCCTGCAACACTTGCAAAAATACTTGCACTACCTGTGTCAGGTAGCTCTGCTTCAATAGCTGGTACACTAGTAGACACCAGGAATAGTGCCAGTGGAGGTAGCAACTATGTCACAAACAGAAACAGTGCATGCAGTGGTTGGCCTTACAGAATAATGACATCAGGCACACTTGTGTTCTGATTACTTCTCCTAGAAGATAACTGTCAAAAGTGGTGTTGCTATGACACTTTTAATCATGTCACTAGGCATTTACTGACACACCTACATATATAACAGATGTCAATGGATTGCTTCCATGTGACTTGTGTCTGCTTTCATTTCCATCTTAGTACAGTTTTGCTGATATGTCACACATCTCCCATGTACATAGTCCTCTGCTATATTTTACAAATCTGTAACACTTATTTAATGCAGCACAGTTTTCTATTTCATTTATTTTCAATGTAATAGTTCTCTTTCTGTGACATATCCTTGTGAAGTCATAGGATCATAAGATCAGAGAAGATTACTAGGCTATCGACCTGGAGGTCATTTTAAGCCTAGCAGTTTCAACCCAATGTAATACTGTAGAGGTACAAGTCAATACCCGAGACTGGATTTAATGATGACTGTCCATGTCTAGAAAGGTTGTGGGTGCTATCCCTGGTAATAATTTACGGTGACCCATCCACTCATCCAGGTTCCCCTTGAACAGTGTCATAGAGGTGCTCTGTTTCACAACAGTTGTTAGCCTGTTCCAAAGACATGGCAGTCACTGGGAGATAAATCTGTCCCTCCAGCATGTCCTGTTTAAGTCACAGGCCATATTTAAGTCCATGGAACAGATAGCCCTAGACCCATTTGATTTATGGATATGCAGTAAGTTCATTACGTTTGGGTATTGGGTTGCTCTGTAGGCCAGGCATATGTCTCCTCTAAGAAGTCTATATGATACGGAGTATAGTGACAGGGATTTTAGTCGGTCCATGTAATTCACATGCTGGAGGACCTTGAACTTCTTTGTTAGAAACCTCTGAGGTCCTCTAATTACTGTAGATGATTAGTATGGTATATACCAAATGGGGCATTATACTCAATTATGGGCCAGATATGTGCCAAGTATAGGGGTTTAATAATGCATAATGATTCAGATGTGTTCTCTGTCTCACTTCCTACCTTTTACAAAATGCATGTTACTGCCACAAATGTTATTTTATCCACAATCGCTACTTCTATGGGTAGTATGCCCAGGAGTTTCATGATTTTCTCAGTTTGTCCACACATTTATGTACGTGCTTTTCCATTATTTCTGCAGTCGTACTTTGATTTATATCAGCCATGGGAAGTTGTAAACTTTAGTTACTTGCATTAGTTACACATTTTTCCTTTGAACATTGAATAATGCACACGACAATGCCATTGAAGTTCCCACATGTCCAATGTTGCACTCAATGCAATGTACAACCATATCAACCTTCCTTGTATACTTGTTTTGCTAGGCTTCCACTTGCTTTTATGTATTCCTAATTGACTAGCTTGTTATTGAGCCATGCGCATGCACCAGTTTACAGATATCAAATTTATGTACACTCTTTTGCTTACATTATGTTCATCATTTTTGCCTTACTTCATCATGACTGTGAGCATGTATTGTGGGCTTGAGCTGGGGCTTCTTGATGTGCAAAGTAGGTTAGATTCTTGCATATTTGATTAGTATTGTTGTGCATCATGCAAACAAGAATGATCATGTTACCTCCTGTGTGAAGAGTACGTTACATTAATGAATCCCACAGATTATGTCAATAGAAAGTTCTAGGTTAAGATATGAATGTTCTTCTTGGACAGAACTCCACAAAAATTAAATGAGTTCCCTAAGGGTTAGCCCTTTCCACTACTTTTCTCTGTATTCATTGACATACTTCTGCCTGACCCAGCCAACCTTCTAGTAATGTTTTGTGCACACAACATGGTTATTCATAAGTTGGGTCCATCCCCTGCAACAATTAAAACATTTCTAGAGAAGATTTGTGCTTATGTTGACATCTGGATAAAACACATGCCTTTTATTATTATTTACAAAATCTGAAGCTCTGTTATTTGGGATCCAATAAAATTTACACTAAAACTTTGTGAAATCTAAATAAATTATATCAATATTGCTGAGATATTCAGGTATCTAGCTATATGACTGAATTCAGATTTTATTTACTTCTGTTTGCCAGGAAACCCTGACTTGGCCATACAAGACCCATTTTCAGTAGAGGTCCGTGGAGAAATGACAATGTTGAAAAAATAAAAATGATGCATTACATTTTGAAAAAGCATTACAATAGCAGTACATACAACAGCATAAATGTTAAAAACAATATATTCACAGCATGGAAATCTTCATGGCATGCTGGAGGAGTGTATATGTTAGGTGGAAGATAAAAAAGATGAAACATAGTATGTGAGAAACTATTTTGGAGGTTGAAGCTAGTGTTGGGAGAGAGAATATTTAACAAGTTGTAGAGGATAAATAATGAATAATGAACAGATATACAGAGTAGTAGAAAGTAAGATGGGAGATGAGCAGTTTGAATTGAGATCAGGATACAGCACAACTGATCCGATGTTTGCAGTGATCCAGATAGTTGAGAAGAAGCTAAATATAAGGAAAGAGTCCGATTGGGCATTCCTAGACTTGGAGAAAGCATATGACTAGGTCCCATGAAAGCTAATTTGGGCAGTACTGCAGTGGTTTGAAGTCCCATAAACATTGATAGAAATAGTGCAGGCTGTGTACAAGGACCCAATAGCTCAAGTATGAACAGTGTTTGATCTCACATAGGGCATCCCAGTGGGAGTGGATGTGCACCAGGGTTCAGCTCTGAGCCCATTGCTGTTCATACTGGAGGACTACATTAGCAAACAAGTCAGCACAGGACAGGGGAATGAAATGTAAAACTGAAGGCACATTGGATGAAATTAAGTACAAAAGACAGTGGTAATGTTAACCAAATGGTGAATTCAGAAGAAGCTGAGAATTTAGATAAAAGGGAAAATAGTGGAACAGGTGTCTGGGAGGGGTGGTTGATGAAAAGAGAAGTCTAAATTAAGGGGAAAAAGCTAGAATCATAGGGGCTGCAGCCAACTGGCATATAGTGTCAGGTGTAGTGAATGACAGAAGAATGCCAACGAACCTGAAAAGTAAGGTGTACAAAACAATGGTGTGACAGTACAAAAACCTGGGCAATAAAGGTAGAGCAGATGAGAAAGCTGGAGGTGATGGAAATGAAGTGGCTGAGAAGGGTAGTAGGATGCACACTGTGGGACAGATGAAGATATGAGTGCATAAGAGCAGAAGCCAAAGTAACTCTAATTGCAGATAAAATCAAAAAGAACAGATAACTGTGGTTTGGTCACATGTGAAGAAAGCAGAAGATAATCTGGTGAAGAAGATTTGGGACAGAGAGGAAAAAGGTAAGAGGAAATGAAGGAGTCCAGCAATGAGGTGGACGGTTTGTGTGAGAAAAGATCTGTGACAGTCAGGCATGACTGTTGAAGAGAGCAGTAGTGTGGTATTGAATCAAGAGAGATGGCGACAGTTAACATGACACCCGATCACATGTAGAAAATGCGAAAAAGGGGGATGATGATGATGATGGTGATGAAAGGATGAATAATTATATGTGTGTGGTAGAAGATATGTATTGAGAAAGAAATAGCAGATAAGCTGAGAAAGGGGCAATTACAGTGATAGAAGGGTAGAATTTTACTTGTAGTATGAGAGGTATTTTATACATATATGTAACAGTAACTAAATGTTTAGCAGTCAGTAGTGTGTTACCCTGTGAAAGTGAAGAATTGTTAGTAAATAATAGCAGACATCAGAGTATTGATTGATGCATTAGTCTTTAGTCAAAGTTATAAAAAGAAGTTTGTAATTTGACAAGACTGTGCACAGTATGAATGGTAGCCTTTAAGCCATGACAGAATTTGTTTAGAGAAACTGAGGTCAACTAGGTCAACTAGGGCATGCATGGCTTTAGATTAGGATACTGTGATAAATGCCTTTGGCAGGTGTAGGGGCTTGGTTATGACTAACATTATTATCACAGGGCTGGTTTTGGGTTTCTGGGAGAGCTTAACTTCAATATCACACAGAAACTACAAATAGGAAAAAAAATTAACAAATTACTCTCTGGTCCTGTAGCATTTTTGTAATTTCTTGACCATGGAATATCGATCAGCAGTTGAAAAAGTGGTTCTACCGACAAAACCCAACATGACGTCACCATCATTGCTACTTGTACAATTGAAGTGAGAGGGATACTTCTAGGGTAAGTCAATTGTGCTGAAGGATTGTTAAATCTAATGGGATGCACAATCATAAGCAAATACACAGGGCACATATGAATGCATTCAAGATGGCCTTGTGCTAGTACTGATTTTAAACCATTTGCTTGTTTATAGCTTTTACGTATACCATATATGGAAAACTGTTTTTATAGTCAGTGGAAACAGTCATGTCACCTTGGGGAGTGGGACTGTCATGGCAGTCATACTGTGGAGGCATTTATTTAATGATGTTATATAGCTGACATAATGGAAACTGTCAGAACAAACATAACTGTCAGATATAGCAGTAGCATAGTATACAGACAAGGGGGACAAATGAAGAAAAGGGTTTTCGGGACCACTGACCACCACTTCCACCATGCTAATACTACTGTTTCCCGTATCTACAGTGCAATGCCTTGGAAATAATGTATGCAGAAGTGCAACATTGAAGCTGCAGAATATGATAGTAGACATCCTTTGATCCCAAAGATCATAGGTTTGCCCCTCTATTGGACTGATTCAAGCAGTGTGTTCTGTGGCTGTGCAATCCAATCCAGGAGTGATAGTCCTTTCCACATTCTGAGCAGCAGTAGTAGACAGATGCTGGTCTAGTATCATGGGCCTAGATCTTCCTGAGGGCTCTCTTATCCTCTGCCCTTTTTGACAAGGTGGTTTCATACATACTGAGAGCTTCCTTCACTTCCCATTTCCAGGCAATCTTGTCTGAGGCAAGATAATACCAGGTGTTTACACTGATGGAGAGAGCATTGAGGTCATACTTACATATGTGTTTGTAGTGCAATTTGGGTCACCCGTTTGGCTTCTTTTCACACTCTAATTCTCCAAAAAAGGAGGTATTTCAGTATTCAGCCATCCATTATGTGCGAGACATGACCAAACCAGTGCATACATCTCTATTTTCGGAGGGTAAACATGGAGGTGGTGCCTTTCCTATCATGCACTGTGATGTCGCAGATCTTGTCCTGCAATGAGATACCAGGTATGCATCTAAGGCAGCACATATGGAATACATTGAGCCACTTCTGCTGTTTTAGGCACAGATTCCATTTTTCACTGGTATACAGTAATGTGCTCAAAACACAGGCTGTGTAAACCTGAACCTTGGTGTGCAGGGCACGGTGAGCTTATTATTAGCCTATACTCTCTTTTCAGCCTGGAAAACATTGTAGTGTCTTTTCCAATGCACTTGTTGATCTCACTATCAAGTAGGTTCATAGGTGTGTACTAGGCTAATGACCACAAGGGCATTATTAAGCCTAGCCATGCATCCCAAATCTCTGACAAGTTCTGATACTCTTGATAAGTGTAAGCATGGGCTTGGGAGATGAACCATTTAGAGGTTACATGTGTCCATTAGAGACATAGGTGCCAAACCAGGATGAATGTCCGGTTTCCCATCCAATTGTCCAAGTTGCATGGATGGAGTAGTCTCTGGGATACATACCTATCTCTCCTACATGTCCTATTTATGTCACAGGCAAGGCTTAAGTCTTTAAACTGGGTAATTCTGGTGCTGTTTTTTTTTTTTGTGGATATGCAGGAGGTCCATCGGAGTGTGGTCTGACAATGCCCTGTATGCCAGGCATAGATCTCCCCTCAAAAGCCTGTAGGAGACAGAATACAGGGACAGGCCCTTGAGGCGGTCTGCATAGGACATTTTATTTATGCCGTTTTCTTTTAATGAGGAACCTCTGTGGATGTTCCAATTGTTGAATATCCCTGGTTAGGTACATACCAAAGGGGGCATTATACTCAATAATAGGTTTGATGAATGCCGAATACAGTGGAACAATGGCTTCCTTGGACTTAGATGCCATACCTTTGTTTATAAGGGGTCTATATTAGATTATTGAAAGCCGACAATGTCGAATCTGACATTGTCAACACAAGAAAAGCAAAACTGCCGAACATCGAACAAGTAAACGGAAATCTCCGTAAGGGGAGATTTCCATTTACTTCTATGTATTGCGGTCTCGGAGTTGCTATATTTAAGTAGCAGGGGGTGTGGGGGGTGTAGGGGTGCTTGCCCTCCATTCTACATCATTTAGTTTTTTTTTTTGTTGTTTTTATTTTTTTCTGAGCATTCAGTGTTTTAACAGTTCGATCACTAAAGGTCGACCTTTAGTGATTCGAACTGTTAAATATTCAATGTTCTAATATAGACCCATTTATAAGTTGTGCAACATAGAATGATTTACTCAACACTGTAGACACATGATAGTCAAAGGCTGGATTACTATGTGTGTGTCCCTAATTCCCTGACTACTGGGTCAACTGTAATGGGTGTGTTGTCAATATGATAGTTACCAGGGATGGATGACTTCCAGGTGGACAGTGGTCTCACCTTCGATAAGCACATCGCCACAACAGTCAGGAAATCCTTCTATGTGGCACACCTCATCATGAAGGGCTTTTAATCCAGAAAAAAGGAGGTCATTGTCCCACTGTACTCATCCCTCATTAGACCCATTATAGAATACAACACCCTGTTTGGAATGTACCTATCAAGACATCTGCAACAACTGTAAAGGCCGCAGAAATACCTCACTAAAAGAATCAAAGGCCTAAAGCAGATGCCCTATGCTGACCACTTTAAAAAACTCCAGCTATACTCTGTCGCATATCGTCTACTCATAGATGATCTCTGCTTAACATACAAGGCCATGTCAAACCCAGAGCTGTTGGAAATGCTACACTTAAAGAAATCCCAATCCCTCAGAGCCACACGCTCCAGGGATCTAAACCTTGTCATCAAAATAAACAAAACATGCTGGAGGGATAGGTTCCTGACCAAGAAACTCCCCAGACTCTGGAGTAGATTGCCAATACATGTCAAGCAGAGTGCCTCTTTGGCCCTCTTCAAAAGGAATCTTAAAGATTGGCTGGGAGAAAGGAAATTCACCCCAGGGGTCATGTCAGTCGCCTTGCTAGACAGGGGTCTAGGGAAGCAAATAATGTGGGAAGAAATAGCCAGGGAATTGTTATGGCTAGGCTTGTATAGGCCCTAGGGCTGATAGCCTAGTACCAACCTATGAACCTATGAACCTTTGAACCAAAGGATATGATTATGCATTTCTTGGCATTTAGCTTTAGTCCATAGCTCTGACACCAGTTGCTTGTCATCTGGAGAACATTTGTGTCAGTGTGAGATTCAATGATAGCTCATAATTTTCAATCATCTGCATATTTAATCAGTCATAGACCACTGACACTGGTCTTGACTTCTGAGAAGTAAATTCCAAAAAGGAGCGTTCCAAGGACTGATCCCTGAGGGACTCCACAGGGATCAGTCCTTGGACCGCACCAAGGACTGATCCCCGAGGGACTCCACTTGTGACTGGCCCCTTTGTAGAGGTGGACTCCCAATTCTAACTTCCTGAGTCCTGTCTATGAGCCAGTTGGCTATCCTCTGGATGACATACGGGTTTGTACCTAACATCTTGAGTTTGTCAACAATGCTCAAGTAGGGTATTGTGTCAAATGCCTTGGCCAGGTCAAGGTAGGCAGTGTGAATGATTTTGCTCTCATCCACTGCTTTGGTGACCTTCTCAAAGAAGTACACCAGGTTGAGTAGGCATGATCTGCCCTTGATGAAACCAAACTGGGTTGTGTCCAGTGTCCTGAGGTTTACTATATCTCTATTGATCATCTGAATGACAATTCTTTCCATGGCTTTACATATAAGACTAGTGAAACTTATGGGTCTGTAGTTTTCAGGGTCTGTAGATAGCCTATCTTTATGCAGAGAGATGACTGCTGCCTTTCTCCATTCATTAGGCATGAAGCCTGTTTGGAAACTACATTTAAACAGTAATTCCAGAGGCCCTGATAAGTCATGTTTCATGCTATTTAGAAGGCATCCTAGGATATTGTCTAGGCCCATTGATGCAGTATTCTTGGACTTAGAGAGAGCATTAAGGACCTGTTCCCTAGTGATAATAGGGGGACTTATATTTGATGATATTTCCTGAAGGACAAGTTGTCAGAGATTGTAGAGCCTATGTACACAAACTCATGGACAACCTCCAGCTCATAGTCACTTACCCTGATTGATGACTCATTGCCCACATTTTGACCCATCACATGGGTCTTCTTTAAACTGACTGCGAAGCCAAATTCCTTACATGCATCTACAAAGTGAGTCATGTAATCATGCAATTGTAAAGACCACTTGTCTCACATATATAGTGTCCTTAGTAATATCTAATGTCTATAATTAATGTGCAAGTATGTTTTATCTAATATATGTAAAAATTATGTGATGTCCATTATTATGTATTCTTTCTTGTATGTGGAAATGGTCATTGTTGCCCTGTAATAAGCTAATGTAATATACCAATTGTCTCCAGGACTTTTCTCCCTGGTCCTCCGCTGAAAATGGGCACCCACCCAGTTGTACTTTCTTGGTAAACAAATGTCAAATAAATAAATAAATAAATAAATAAATAAATAAATAAATAAGTAGATAGATGAATGAGTGTCTGAAGTTCTTGCTGAATGTGAGCCACAATAGTTACATCATCAGTGAACAGAAACTCCCTTAGACACTTCCTAAGCACCCTGGTCTTTGATATAAACCTCGACAGTTTGGAGTCTGCCAGCTATTCTTTTTCAGAGAAAGATACCCTCTGTAGCAGTTCCAAAAGCAAATTTCAACAGAACTGAAAAGAAGACACCAAACAATGTTGCAGCCAGTACACACCTCTGCTTTATTCCACTGAGAATCTCAAAACGTTCAGATGTAAATGCATTGTACATGATGGTCCCCTTCTTGCCTTCATGCTAAGCAGTATTGGAGGACAGCCGATATTTGCAGGATCACAAACAGACCTTTCCTACTGATGAAGTTGAATGCCTTGGTCAGATCAATGAAGGCAATATACAGCGGTTTGTTCTGCTCTCTGCACTTTTCTAGTAGTCACCAAACAGAGAAAACTATGTCTATAGTACACTGTTCAACTGGGAACATTCACTGAGACTCTGGGTAAACTCTTTCTGTGAGAATGGGGAGGTTCTTCAGGACCATAAATGCAAACAGCTTCCCCATGGTGTAGAGAAGGAAGATGCCATGATAGTTCTTACAATCATTTTTATCACCCTTATTCTTACAGATAGTAACTCTGCTAGCATCCCTCATATCTTGCGGTACAATACCTTCTCTCCAGCATTGGCAAAGTGCTAGATGCAGCTCTGGGATTAGGGTACCATTGGGACATTTAAGAATTTCTGAAGAAATACCATCTTTCTCTGGGACTTTTCCAGAAGGGAGTGATTTTAGTGCATCATTGAGTTACTCCAAGGCAGGCTCAGCATCAAGTTCAGTCATAGCTGGCAGAGGCTCGATGGTATTCCGGGCTCTCTCCATAGCTATGGTTTGTCTGTCATACAGCTGTGAGTAGTGTTCTACCATAATTCCATCTGCTTGATTCTGACCCTCAAGACCTTGCCTGTGGCTGATTTAAGTGGGGCAATCTTCCTTTGTGATGGATGATGGCTTGCTCAATCCCATTGTACATTCCTTGCATGTTACCAATGTCTGCAGCTTGCTGAATCTTAAAACAAAGTTAGAGTCAGTAGTCATTTGCACACCTCCAAGTTAGCTGCTGCACTTGACTTTGAGCACACCAGAGTGCCTGCAAGTTCTCCGCATTGGGTGAGGACCTGTATGCAGCCAGTGCCTGTCTCTTCTTCTCAAGCAGGAGTGTCAGCAATTCAGTGTGGGCTTCAAACAATCAGCACACTTGACTGTTTTCTTCCCAAAGACAGATATTACAGTGTTATAGATAGTATCCCATAGTTTTTCCCATCTCTTGCTGGTGTCAGTGTCATCTGGGCAGTGTAAGGCCTTTTCAAGTGCTTGAACAAATTTGAGTACTTTCGAAGGATCACGAGTCTTAACTGTGTCAATGCATGACCTCCCTTCTTTTTTATGGTGAAAGAGCCTTTGCTTCTGGATGTTCACCTTACTACACAATGAGCACGTGGTTAAGATCATAGTCTGCACTGCAGTAACTGTGTGTGTTACTCTGACACTACCTAAACTGCTGCCTTTGGTGAGGAGAAGGTCAAGTTGGTGACAATATTATGATCTTGAGTGTCACCATGAATCTTTATGTTGGGGCTTGACATGGAAGAAGGTGTTGGTTATGCAGAGGTCATATTAGGAACAAAGCTCAGAAACACTATCTGTTTTCATTCATGTTTTCCAAACTTTCCAAGATAGGATGGCCAGCTATGATGGCCATTGCCAACTCTGGCATTAAAATTGCCAAAAATGAAAAATGGTTCATGGGAAGAGACCTCACTGATAGCAGCACTAAGTTCATCACAGAGCTTGTCCTTGGCTTCCTGGGTAGAATTTAAAAGAGGAGCTTAGATGCTGAATATGTTGACCATGGCCAATTGTGTTTGTAACTGAAATTTCAGTGGTCTGTCATTTCTCATATTTGGTGGTATGACTGAGCCAATGAGGTTGTTTCTTACTGGAAAATCAACACTATGGTCTTGGTCTCTTCTGGAAGTTTCTCATGCCAGAAAAAAGTAAAGTTCTTCTCCCTGAGAAATCCAATGGGGAACAGTCTTGTTTCCTGAAGAGCTACAATGTCCATCTGCAATCTACTCAGCTCATTGTTAATGACCGCTGTCTTCCAAGCATCACTGATATTCTGTAGAGCTTCCTTGCAGCCTGGAGTCATGTGCCTAGCCTAAAGACTGGATTATTTTTTTTCCAGGTGTATGGTTAATGATCCAGCTGTTGTGGGTTCCCTAAGCCCCACACACACAGTGTAGCAAGTGGACTGTGGTAAGGCAGCACCTTTTTGCCTGGAAACTGCCCAGCTTAAGATAGGTGGTAGCTGCCCAATGAGATCAAAGGATCTCTCCCACCATCAGAAACAGCCCCTGGCACCTCAATCTACACAAATTAAGTGCATTGGCTTAATTCCAGTAACTGCTGCTTCCCATGTTATATCACTACTTACAAAGCAAAGCTGGAGTGTCCTCTCCAGTGTTCAGGCCTGGGCAAGTGAATCTTCAGAAAACAGCTGATAGCCAGCAGCAGGTTCCCCTTCTCCACCCTACTGATGTAATCCAAAGGGAAAGGCAAGGCTAGTACAACTTTGCATCAGTATCATTGCAGGAATGAGGTTGAGTACAACCTCAAACTGCCTTAGGGGATCCATCTCCAGATTTTTCCTCAGGGTTTACACCCAAAGCCTTCGCCATGACTAGGTAATGTCACAAGGCAGTGGAGGTTTTAAATCAGTATTTACCTTCTCCTAGGTAGGCTGCCTTCTCAGGCTGACAAGTCTCACCTGCTACAGTATAAGCTAGCAGAAAATCATAGTTCTCTGACATACAGAATAAGTGGCTACTTCAGGTCCTTTGTCTCTATGGCAAGTGGTTCAATAGACGAGATCCTACTGACTGGGCCTGCTGGGAATGTGCCTGGAAAGATCTGGTGGTGGACATTAATACACGCATTGGCCAGGATGATACTTATACAATATTTCTCCAGTAGGTCACTGACTGTATTCATGCAGCTGAAACACTAACTGTCTACCTTTTACAATAAGGTAGGTTGACAGGTGGTGTGCTATTGGTCAAGCCACCTCCAATGGAGAAAGAAACGTTCCTGGCCTGTGTCAGGGGCAGTGACACCTTCACATGGTCCTAGAGTATGCAGCTAATTATTAGTGCAGACATTCATTGGACTCCCTAGACTATCTGTCAGAGATTCCCCAGGTATATAGAGCTCTTCATCTGCAACAGTAAACCCATTAGTTACTGGACATGTTATTAAAGCTCTCTGATTTGGGTTGCACAGGAACATCAGAGATTCAACCTGCACAACCATCTTCACAAGGAAGTCTATTTAAATGTTTTTTTTTCAAATGCTACTATTCCTACACATTACTTTCACACATACTTCTAGTGCTGGATCATACTTACACAGGGTACTGTACTTTGTTGTCTTAACAGGTGATTCTCTGTCTGCCATCACCACTGTGAAACTGCCACCACCTTATATTGGAGGATGTGCAACCTCTGATTATGATGTCTGGAATGAACTGCCACAGTCAAGGAGAGTAGTATGTGTGGCCTGTGTGTGTGTGTGTGTGTGTGTGTGTGTGTGTGTGTGTGTGTGTGTGTGTGTGTGTGTGTGTGTGTGTGTGTGTGTGTGTGTGCAAAGGCTGCTGTGTGTGTGTGTGTGTGTGTGTGTGTGTGTGTGTGTGTGTGTGTGTGTTTGTGTGTGTGTGTGTTGGACACAATGAATGTGACTGGTGCAACCCCAAAATAAAGCCTGAAAATAGCCTCAGTGCTTGCAGACACCCAAGCAACATACTCCACCACAGCAATCAGGGAAGAGCAGTAGCCCCTACCAGACATTTAGTGTCAGGATCTGACCCTAGACCCCATAGGTGGAGGGAGGTAAGTGCAGGGGATGGGTACTGATTTTCACTGGAGACATAGTTACCACCATCGCCTTCTCCCTAAAGTCAGTATGTCAGTGGCTGCAACTGAGTGTATGTGCAGGACCATCATTGAGGCACAGGATAGTGCCAGCACAGCCATAGTGGAATTAGTCAGGCTGATGAAGGGAATGCGGGATGACCTAACTCCATTTGGCATGGTCATCTCTTGTTGTTGGCTCCTCCACTGATACCTCAACTGGTCAGCCTGCAATGTCTGGTGTGCCATCCTGCTGTAACTGTTTCCTAAGCATGATACTGTGTAACATTGCAAATATTAAAAATATTTTTACACACATGCCAGGATCATAATGTAGGGCACCACCAGATAAATTCAGACAGTGAAAGTGTGCCATCAACAGCCCAAAAACATGCTCACTAATGTTCCTTGTTTAAGACTGGCAGTGGTTGTACTCTTGGTCTGATTCATTCTATGGATTTATGACAGGTATTATCAGCCAGGATTCCAGGGCATACCCAGCATCTCCAATAAGATATCTGTTTGAGAAGTCAATCCTTGCAACCCATTGGTACTGATAACAGCTGCCTTGGTGGCCTTCAGACACATTTTAGATGGTTACTTCTGCATTAAAGATCACCTGGTAGTTGAGAGAGTAATACCACACATGTCTCATGTACCTTCTTCACAGTTAACTTCCAAGGCGGGGCCTTTTTTCAATGTGGGTGCAGTTTACTGCCCCCAAGTACATCAGGGAAATGGGCTATATCATAGAAGTCACTCATGTTCTTTGCTCTCTACTCTAGAAAGTGGGAACCACATATTCTCCCCCACATCCTGAAGCAGGGTGCAAGAAAACTGATGGAGAATTCTTGAGGCAAATGCCTGAGATATCACTATTGTCTCCCCAGTAGATCACTGAAATATCCATGTAGCTAGTATAAGTAAAGGCTCATATATTTTGGTATCCACCAGGATAGGTGCTTCCTTACTCCCTTGAGGCTGTGAGTGAGGCAGATACATGTCCACAGTGTCTTGCATGGTGATCTTATTTACACTGTACCATTCCACAATTTTGTTGTCATAGAGTCTGTGAAATGTGGAGAGTGGCCTAAAGACACAGCTCCTCCAGGGGTGACAAAGTGCACCATTATGGCTCAGAGCAATAAAAATAAAGTTTTTACTGATGCACATTTACTAATGCAGTGGCAACCTCTAACATTTTTCTCAATTCCTTTTACATGAGCACAAAGATTTGACAGCATTCATTTACACAGTATGCAAAGCTCCGAAGTAAAGCATTTATGTTTGTGAATCACTCCACCGTCTTGTTTTATCTCATTTGCATACTAATTTTAATAATGTTGTTCATTACTATGTCATCATATGGCCATTTGCATATACCATGGCTGGGACTGCTGCTTGGTATTCTCAGCTAGTGGCGAGTATCACTGAATTTCTAACACCCAGCATATGGTCATTCTTCATACAAAATCAAACCCTTCATACAAAATCGTACTCTGTGGTGCAGCAAAAGTTTTCAGAAACTAGCCTTTAAGATCTTAAAGTTTCAAGGTAAATAAGGGCAAATATAAAACAAGACTGAGAGGTGTGAAAAACATGAATCATTGCAGAGACAGAAGCATAATACACAAAATCAGAGCAATTGTGCAAATACCAATAATGTATAGAGGTGAGAAATTCCATGGATATGTTTATAAGAAAGAAGTTCATGTAAAAACATTTGGCAAACTCAAGGCATCATTGAGATTATAGATGATGTTACTTAATATTCAGAAAAAGTATCAGAAAGTGAAATACATACCAGGCAAGGAACTGCCATGGCAGATCTGACAGTAGGGCAGACTTTTACAGAAGCATAAACAGTCAACAGAAGAAGCGACAGAAATTATTTGCATAATTCAACAGTTATCAATGAAAGATGAAAAAGTAAAAGGATTTCAGACGTGCACTAACAGTGGCTTAGAAATGTTATTACTGAAAGGTGGTATAATGAAAGGATGGCATAGAAAAAGACCATCAAAAAGGAAGAAAGTCAGTATTATTTTTATTTCAATGAAGATGTTAATTGTGTCCAAGCCTTAATGTACAAAGCATGCAATATAGTGGTTACCAAACAATTTAGAAAATAAATGCTTAAGAGAATACATCAATCATATCTGAAAAAACTGAAGGACAAAAAAGAACATCTTGGCCAGAAATATCTGTTAATATGTAACATGCAGAACTGTGCCATCTGTAGCTTACATCATAACAAAAGTCTATAAGAACAGATATTAATTGATATATTCCATGGCTGTCTCGTTACAGGTGAACATCTTTACTGAGTAACGAACAACTAATTGACATGTCCTATTTCAAAGAAGGAATGTATCACATGCGTAAATTATTATTGCAAATTTCTTGAGCTTAATTAATCTGATGGAAATAACAAGTACAAGTCTGATTAAGGCATCAAATTTTGCTTTTTCAAGAAAGTGGATATCTGACACAATATCTGACAATGGTCTAGAAAACAAAAATTAGAAATTCAGAAGATTTCTGGATTAGTAGACAAAGTAAACTTTATTGTCATTTAGCCCGCCCAAGTGCAGTCTAAACGAAATTGTATGGAATTCAGACATCTATAATATCCAGCCCAGTCTATATCTAGTCTAGAGGCAAGTAGAGAGAATTCTCCAAATAGTGAAGAATCCTATGAGAAAAAGCTGTAATAAAGGATTAAGGACTATACTCTCATATTTTTGGGATATGGATATACTCCATTGCAGAGACACACCCCCGGATTCTGCAAGCCTTGAACGGCATGCAGGATTAATGCAGGAGCCCTAGCAGGCAATATGTCTGCCATGCGATCCAGGAATAGCCTACAGGGGCATGCATGAGCGCTCCTGCACTAGTCCTGCATGGACTCAGCCCCTGTATGCAAATTACCCCATTTGCAGGAGAAATACATGCAAATGAGGTGAATTTGCAATCCAGGAAGCTGGAAACTGGCCGGGCAGGACTACTATAATCTGCAGAAATGTACTGGGTTAGTAACCAAGTACATTTCTGCAAATTCCAAAACGGAGCTGTGACAGCTCCAAATAAAGGGTGCATATCATCCAGGAAGCATGCCAATGGCCAAATATAAGACCATTAACAATGAAAACAGTTTAAAAAATAAAAAAAAATAAACTTTTATTTTTTTTAGCCGATCTCGGCTGTTTAAGCGTAGGGCAGCGGCGGGCAAATGGGATCATGCTAAAAATAAAACAACCCCCCCCCCCCAAAACACATTCTAACCAAAATCACTATTCGGCAATTATAGTCAATGGCAGGCAGAAGACAACATGACCTGTGAGTAGTGGTTGCTAAGGGGGGAGGCTCAGTGTGAGACATATAACTATGCATTAGCAGGCAATCCTATGCAAATGAGGGGAATGATAGTGAATCCCCGATTTCTCGAGCATGCTAGGCAGCTCCCAACAGTGTAAGAGCAGGAATAGCTTGGTGCAAGCCTAGGAGTTAGCTGACATCATAGGGGGTGTGTCAGGCATACTGTAAGTGGATTGGAGCCATGTGGCTTGGGTTTGCCCTTAGCTTAGCAGAGCTAAGCAAGGGGGTGTGTATGAGGCTGCCTAGCACTCTTTACATTGTGAAAGCGAGTGTGCGCGCCACACACTGGGTTTTAAAGGGAAAAAAAAGTAAACCAGGAAATAGCAACTCTTTGCACATTTGAGCACTGTGTTTGCGCAGCGCACCCCCAACTTAAACAGGAAGGCAATGGGAAGGGAAAACAGCAGTAGGAAGGTAGTTTAGGAGAACTAGCATAGCTGGCAGGTAAAAAGTATCAGAATCAGCCAATTACACAGGCAGCAGACCAGCCCAGCCCAAAACACTACTATAAACCATGCAAACACCTTTCCCTCTGGTTTTTCTCATACTCTACATCACCGGTGTATACAAGTGGGAAATTTTTAACAAACAAAACTACAAAATGATACAGGGTGCAGCAGGCATCATACAACATGTGCAAGAGGGTGAGGGTGGTGAGTATGTGAATGCTGTCGACCAACCCACAGTAAGGAGACGGAGAAGGATGTACAGACTGAGGGTAATCTACCAGAGCTGGAGATAGTGGAGTGCTATAGGGTGGACAGGGACCTCATACAGCAAATTGTTGAGCTGTGCCAGCCATGCCTGACACACAGAACCGACAGAAGGGAACCCATCCCAGTGGATACCAAGGTATGTGTAGGCCTAGGAATACAAGCCACAGGTACCTCCCAAAGCTCAACTGGGGATATCATGGGGATCTCACAAGCATCAGCATCCAGAGTATTCTACCAGTTCCTGGATGCCATGTCACCACATGCCTGTGAGCATATTTATATTTCCTCAACACCCGTGAGGTGTTGGCCAGCAATATACATCTCTTCCACCAAATAGCAGAATACCTGGAGGTAGTGGGTGCTATAGACTGCACGCATGTATGCATCAAAGCACCACCTGGTGAGCAGGATAGGGTCTACCTCAACCGCAAAGGCTCCCCCTCCGTCAACTGCCAGGTCGTGTACGATGCCCAGGGCATTATAATGAATGTGTGTGCTGGCTGCCCTGGAAGCTATCACAATTCCCACACCTGGTATCTGATGCAGCTGTGCCAGTGATTTGCCAATGGGGACATCCCTTACAGCTACTTAGTGGACGATGCTGGCTATGCACTGGAGCCGTGGCTGATGACACCCATCAGAAATGCGCACACACTTGAACAAGAATGCCATAATGAGGCACACGCACAGCAGACCAGACGTATAATAGAGCATGTGTTTGGGATGCTCAAGTTACAGTTCTGGTGCCTGGACACATCCGGTGGAGCCTTGCAGTACTCACCAGCTGCATGTACTCAAATTGTTATGGTATGTGCCATGCTACACAATATGATCCTGTGGAAACAGCTGCGGCAGGAACAGCATGGGGCAGGGCCACACACACCCCCACCAATGCCAAGGCCTGCACAGGCACAGAGTGACTCAGAGGAGGAACAACCTGAGCCTGCCCCAGTAGGCAGATGGAGGCATGCCCAGTATGCCCTGGCCTTGGCAAAGAGGCAACCCATAGCACATACACTGACACAGTAGGGACCCACGGAATGACATCTCTCTCTGACTCGCATATACAATAAAAGGGATGCCAAACATGACACTACCTGTGCTCAGCCATGTATAGGAAGTGTTCTATGTGCATCCAACATAAGCAGCCCTCCACCGCCATCCTCAATACTAGCACACCAACAAGGTAAGTCAATCAACCTACCAATTGCCAAATGGAGTAGAATGTGTCATTACTTGCATCTATGGTATGGATGTGAGCATGCAAGGGAATTGGGTGGCTGAATGGTATGCCAGCAGATAGTAGACACCCATAGTGGCACCATGACATCTATAACAAATACTGGAGTCACCATAGTAGCCAGTACTACACAGGGTGATAAAACCCACTGCAGGAAATGTGCAGGCCATCGTGTGTGTCCATATGACTCACACATGCCAATCAGGGAGGTTCACATAGCCAACAACAGTCTCAGCCAGCAGGACAGGTGTAGACAAACACAAACAGAGGCTGTGCTATGGCCTCTGAATGATGCTTATGGATAACCTCCCCCCTGGCCTACACAGACAGACTACAGCAGGTCAGGCAGTGGGATGTTAGTTCTGAAGGGTAGGAAATCAGACACTCATATGTAGGTCAACCAAAGACCTGTAGTACACTGATATGCCTCTAGTCGGCATGATAGTTTAGAATACAGAATGAAATGGAGTACCTGACACACCACTACAGTCATACCAAATGTGTACAAGTGCCAGGTGTGCCCCCCACCCTATGTAGACATGTATAAACAGTCAGGTGTGACTCCCCAATCATGTGTGGACATGTAGAAACAGTCAGGTGTGCCCCCCAATCCTGCATAGGAATGTAGTAACAGTCAAATGTGTCCCCCCAGTCCTGTGTAGAAATGCAGTAACAGTCAGCTGTGCCCCTCAATCCTGTGTAAACATGTAGAAACAGTCAGATGTGCCCCCCACAATCCTAAGTAGAAATGGAGTAACAGTCATGTGTGCCCTCCCACCCCTATGTAGACATATAGAAACAGTCAGGTGTGCCCCCTACCCCAATCCAGCGTAGAAATGTAGTAACAGTCAGGCATGCCCCCCCCCAATCCTGTGTAAAAATGTAGTAACAGTCAACTGTGCCCCCCAATCCTGTGTAGAAATGTAGTAACAGTCAGGTGTGCCCCCCAATCCTGTGTAGAAATGTAGAAACAGTCAGGTGTCCCCCCACAATCCTATGTAGAAATGTAGTAGCAGTCAGGTGTGCCCCCCCCCCCCAATCCCATGTAGATATGAAGAAACAGTCAGGTGTGCTCCTTCCCCCAATCCAGCATAGAAATGTAGTAACAATCAGGTGTGTCCCTCTCCCACAATCCTGTATAGGAATGTAGAAACAGTCAGGTATGCTCCCTCCCCCAATCCTACTTAGACATGTTGTAACAGTCCAGTGTGCCCCCCAAACCTATTTAGAAATGTAGTAATGGTCTGGTTTGCCCCCACCCAATCCGATGTACACATGTCATAACAGTCAGGTATGCCCCCCCCCCACAACCCTATGTAGTAACATGTATGTGTAGGTATAATACCAGTGGAGCACAGATGCACAGAGGTGGCCAAGGTAGCAGGATAGGTTGTAGCATCTGTACAATATGCAGGTATGAGTGTGTTAGATCAGTGTGTGTTTCATATTGTGTGAGAGTGGTCAGTATGTATGCATGTTGAGGTAAGACCTGGTGGCCATTGCCCACTACTGCTGACGACAGGGACATGTCCTCACAACTGCAGTGCCAAACACAATACCCACCAAGATATATAATAGATGGCGCATTACATGTTGCAGTACAATAGAAGGTAAACTTCCTACCATTTACAGGATGTACAAACTCATCTGATTGATTTATACTTGAGTAACAGGAACAATTGTGACAAGGGAAAGTTACCTTTTTGTTAAAAGTGGGGACAGATTTATTATTTAAAGAAAAATCCTTATAGCATAATAACTTCTTTAGGTTATTACAGCTACGATAAGTGAACATAGGTCTATCTGGGAGCCATTTATCATGGACTGGTATACCCTTTAGAATATCCCAGTTATTCCTAATAACATGTTCTATTGTCTTACTAGCCCTACTGTAATGTACACAATCTGTTTTATATCTTGCTACATGTAATAAATGTTTGGGTTTCTATGTTGGAAAGTCTGTTAGAAGGTTAAAGGACAGGAAAATAGAGCACAGGTCGGAAATTCTTAGGAAAGTACTTATTAATTCTTTAGCCTCCCATATTAGTAAAACTGATGATGCACACAAGTTTAATTTTAGAGTTATACATGTGATATATCCGAATGCTAGATGTGGGAATTTAATTAATAGTGCAGATATGAAAGAATATGAATGGATTATTCAATTGGAAGTAGATAAATACCCGGGTCTTAACAAACAGGTTACATTAAAACCAGTACTGAAATTTAAACAACAAAAAGTGAAGAAAAAGTAGTTTTATATCAATTATTGTAAATTTGATAGATATCTTTATGGTTATTGTGATTTTCAAAGAATGACTGCTGTTTTTAATTGATGTTGCTGATAGGTTTGCTGTGTCATGTGATGTGATTAAGTTATACTTATAAATGCTGTTTTATGGTCATTGTATGTAAGACACTGAAGAAGGATAGCTTATATCCAAAAGCTTTGTCGTTTTATTAAAGTTTTTATTTTTTTATTAAACTTTTTCTTGCTTGAAGCTGTTTAGTTTGTACTTCTCCACTTCACTACTAGTTCACCTTTTTTCTGGGCTATCAGACTGCTACACATGTTATGTATAGTAGGGGTTATATTTGATGACATAACCTGGACATTCTGTAGTTGTGTATACAATACTGAGGTCTGTGTACTTATGGTGAATGTCGACAGTGTGTGTATTGTTAATAGGTTAATATGTCAATTGTTAATGTGTATTGGCCTGTGTACAGACTGTGGTAGATGTCATTGTTCTTGGTCCCATTCTATCTGATGTTACATGCTTCTCCACTTTATGTTATCGGCTTACATGTTTGTAGGACCATACACACACATGCCCCATACCACAGACAGGCATCGGACCACACTGTGTAGCGGCCCAGTATATGTAGGGTTAGTGTGTAAGTGGCACATATGAGGATGGTGTTGAACAGATAGCCCATATACTGTAATACTATGCTAGCTTACCATATGTGGCTGTGGCTGTGTTCACATTTGTTGTGGTTATGCACTTTCAAACAGATGTATCGTACTCTGTGCTGTGACATACCTGTAGAGCCTGCTATATATGCAGGTACATGTGCATTCCCCCACAGGAAATGTAGGCCAGTGTTGAGCCAGTCTGCCTGTAGCCTGCACAGTGCTTTGTTACATGCCTAGCAGCCTAGTGTACTTACCCAGTGAGATTTC